>NC_058406.1:120296545-120430090 GCF_002201575.2 Neomonachus schauinslandi | reverse complement strand
ATAAGAATAAGAATAAGAATAAGAATAAGAATAAGAATAAGAATAAGAATAAGAATAAGAATTTTAACACTGAGTAGATGGGGAGCATAAATAATGTTCATCAGTTCAATAGTGCTCAGACTTCATTAAATTTCCTTTTGTGCCCTTTGAATTTGAATCAGATAAATACATTATTTATTATTAAATAATTTTTTTAATTCCCCTCCTAAAACTGATGACTTCTTGAAGTTGAATGGAAAGAAAGGAGAATTTATGCAGGTCTAAATACACAGAAAGCTTTTCCAGGAAAGACATGGTGCTGAACACATCCTGACCAGCTTGGAGTAGTTTAAATCTACACACAGAAGCAAATAAATGTACAGTGGTTGTATCATCAGTGAATGAGAGTTTTCCATTTTTCTGATAGCTTTTTTTAAAAAAAATACTTATTAAAATTATACATAAACATGATTTTAAAATCACTTCATGGAGTAGGACATAATAAAAAAAAAAAAAAAAACAGTACCCAATTCACTATCTATACATCTAGGAGAGATCCACAGGGAAAATCATTTTTTGTATTTTCCCCATGATTATGTTCATGTTGACAAGTAGTATGTTTATACTATTTATGAATTCAGGAATTTAATGCATTAACCGTCCACTCTCTGCTATAATGGATAAAGATTTAGCTCACTGTCACCCCCAATCTTCACCTACCGTCCACTTAAAATAGTTTTGTCACTTTTTTTAGGCTTTTCATAACTGTAAATAATGTTTCTTCTTTATTTCTTATCCTATCAACTAATAGGTGTCTCTTGACTCATCACACTGAATTATGAGAACATTCCTGTCCTTTTCCTTCATTTTAGTTCTCTCTCCACTTTTTTCCTTTCAAACACTGTCATCTGCCAAGGTGATAACATTTACATTCTGTTTTCAATCACAGACACATAAGCCATATTTTATCCTAAAAGGCTTATCCTACGTGTTGAAAAGCTAAGGCAGTGAATATGTAATTATGACCACAAAACTATTTTTCACCCTACCCAAATAGTATAATATGATCCTTTTTTCTTATACAACTTTTTACTTTTCCTAGAGGTCCTAATTGGTTTCTTATTTTCTTTCCATTATTTAACTTTTTCATAATTTTAAGAACTCAAGATTTTTCCCTAATATATTCATTTTCCTCTGTAATATCAAGCCATATTTTTCCAGTGTCTCTTTCTTCCCAGAGCATTCCATTTTCTGCTGCCATTTGTATGGCAGTCTGGGCTTGCTAACACAATTATCTTCCTAGTCTTCCCTTCTTTGCTGTCCTGGGTTTGTATCCCTGCGCAGTCATTTGGCATGAAGGGAAGCTCTTGGCCAACATATCCCTGCAGCAACCATAACGAAACACTCTTCAGCTCAACAAGGAAAACTTGAGGAAAAGGACTAATAGCAAGAGTCAAAATGCCATATTCTACACTCCTCTTTTGCATGCCTCCAGAGTAGCAATCTGCCTTTTCAAGAAGTTCCCTAAGTTGATGAATCAAATAAGGCAATTTGGAAGTTGACTTTAATTTAGTTTTTTAATTCATGCCAGTTATGATTCATTCTGTTTCATACTGAAATATTGTACTTTATTTTTCTTTCAAGAACTATTTGACAGACACTAAATAGAACCTCTTTTTTATAACAAAGAATGCTTAATTGTCAAAGGAGTTAAAATATCGTACATAGACTAATGACTAAGATTTTACTATATTTTACTGAGATATCTTTGGTGAATTACTGATTCTGTTTCCTTAATAATGACCTATTCTTTTAGAGTCTACTTCTTGTGAGCCTGTAAGACGGGGTAGGGAAGGAGGTCTGTGACTACTCACCAACCTGATTAACTTTGTTCTCTTTTTGACAAAGTATTGTACATTGGTTATGTACAGCTCCGATTCCATTTAAATATCTGTGTGACAAATATTCTGCAGAGGAAAAAGAATAGCACTTGAGTAATGTGACTAATTCAGCATACATAATTTGTTAATGCAGTTAGTGCTGATTCAGAACTATAAAATTCTTAGTGGAATGCATAAAAGATGGACAGTCTAAATTTTACTCTTCTTATGAAGGTTCAATTTACACCAAATTCTAACCTTTGATACAGAGATCAATATCTTGAAGACATTTAATGTACAAATGGCTTATTTTATTCATGTCCATTTTTAAAATCTGACCTAGGAAGTTTAATGTGTTTATCAAGCTCACTGTCTTGTCTTGTACTTTTGCTCAATGAATATTTAATAAATGCTTAGTATTCATAGTTTCCTCCTACTAACCTGGCCCAGTGTTAGTTTCTTGAAGGAATCCAAATAATTAAAATACCAATACCTCACTCCAAGTATCTAGTAATATAGATAGAGACATAAGAAATGTAAATATGAAACAAAAAAAGTTTTCAAAACAGTTAATCAAGAGCTACATTGTGCGGCACAAAGAATTGAGTGGTATTTAGAGACATCTGAAGAAAAGAGAAACAAGGATTGGAGCATCCATGGAAGTCTTAGTGAACAGAGATAGGATTATACAGTTACCTATGGGTTATTTTGATGCAAACATTTCAAGCCAATTTGTTGACTACGAAACAGAAAATTTTCTGCTGCATCTGGAACATTATTTAACTTCTTGGGTATGTTTTCTTTCTCTCTGTGTGATGGGAATAAGATAAAAAGATTAATGCTTGCTTTTGAAAGTTGACTCTAAATGTCAACATTTGCGTGTGTTTGACTTTGAATAGAGCTTACCATTCTAACTAAAATTCATGCAAATAAAATTCTTTATTCTTTGCAAGTAACTTGAACTCAGAAGGCATTATCATTTTGGAAGATGTGTTAATACTGTCTTATGACCAACCTTACTGCAACGGAGAAAACATCACTCAACTCAGTCTGGGCAAGTTTATTTTAAACACTAATCCTGTGGCCAAGAATTTATGATACAGCAATATTTCACTTAAGAGGTATTTCCTTAAAACCTGAAAACCGTAAAGCAGAAGTATTAAGTTAAGCCATAGGAAACTGCCAGGTGTGTAGGTCAAAATAACAGTAATTGTATATGATTCATTGTAGAGCATGAGACTCTTTTCCATCTGGTTCTTCTGGTAGCCACTGCCTATAGCCACTATCTATAGACTTGCTCCCCCACCCCCAAGTTAAACTTCTAAAGGAAAGACTACTTTTATTTCTAAAATCCTAATATTTAAAGTAGGAGGTAGACAAATCATCTCCAGGGCAGCCAAAACAGATAACTGACCTTTTCTAAATTCCAAGAAGTTTCTTTGAAGATTCCTTGGTGGATCTCTTACCTCAGCTAAAAATTAACTAACATAACAATATGTGTATTTGGTGTTCAGTAAATTGAATGATGATGCTTTATTCTAGAACCCTTTTGGACTTTCATATAAGAAATAAGGAGGACAGAGAGACATGCTTGTCAGCCTTGACCCAGAGCTCTTAAGACAAAGAGGAATAATATACTGAGGTCTGTTCAAGCTTTGGCCTCTCCACAGATCATTACAACCAAGATGCCAATTAACACTAAATGTGACAGTGGCTTTTGTGACGTGGACAGCTGGCCACTCAAAGATACACAGGACCACCTGCTCATATAACATAGACCACCAAACAGGCACCAGATGGTGACAACATTTGAATGTTATTACTATAGTCACTTTCACCTCAGATCTATTTGAACTGGACATTAGGAGGCAAGGCTGTAAAACTCACATTTGATTTTCAGAACAATATGGTTCTCTATAAATCTCACATGTATGACTTCTTAGAGGCCAAAGACTCATTCCTGGGCATTGGTGGCTCAGCAGAAGTTCTGCATCGTGAGGCAACTAGAAGCAATTGGCTTAACCAAGACATACTACACCTGCTGAGATGTCCTTATGGAAAGCTTGGAGAGGAAAAATGTAGAAAAATCAGCTACAGGAAAAGACTCGAATGTGGTGATGGAGTTGGGGGTTAGGAAAAACATAAAAAATGGTTGTCAGAAGAGGCAAGTGCCAAAGCAGAAAGAGGAGCCAAGACATGCACATTTTTGGCTACATATCCCAAGCCCTTGAAAATTGCTTCTGGCTATACAGATTTTTAAGAAAAAGTCTTTTAAAAACTTTTAGACAGGCTTATTGCCCACAAAAAAAGTTCAAATACAAATTTATCAATAAATGTGCACCAGGAGGTTGAGAGAACATTCAAGAGTTTCACTTCCTAAAACTGAGGGAAATGTTCTGTTAAATTGGCTGATGCCCCAAGCATGGCAGAAGAGTTATAAAGTAGCTTCATTAACAATTCTGAAAACATAGTTTGTACTTTGGACAAAGAGCCATCCATGGTTGTGTTTCATGGGGCGGGGGGCGGCAGGGAATGGACCTGTGATAACACTTCCAAATCCTTAGTAAAGAAAATACATTGTCTAAGGAACTAGGGACCGTATGTAAATTGCCTAGCAAATTACACAATAATCAAAAGACCATACAGATTTCACTAATGTTATTTATTCTGCATTATAGACTGAGGTAGTCTACTTATCTATGAAAAAAAATCCAATTTCCATTTCCCTAACAACTTCGATGAACCTTGTTGAAACAGCAGTCAGATGTCCAATATGATTTCCTGAATTTCAAAATGCAACTAACTTAGCAGGTGGTCCTAAGTCTCTAAATCAAACTGTTAGGGCTTTTGGGGGGGGCTCCTAGCTTAGGAAAATGGGGTCAGTATGAAAAAGATCCTGAAAAAAAAAAGCTAGAAAAAGCAAAAGGAATGAGCAAAGAAAAAATATTAGTAAAATTTGACAAATGTATTTCTCAGTATTATGTCAAACATGTTTACTGAGCTGCACAATTAATAAAAAATATTCTGTACTAGAGTCCCTAATTATTATTCCACACAGGACAGAACACCTCTTCATTATCCCTTTTTGAATTGATTGTGTACATCAAACAGTCGAGATATAAATAAAATATGCCTGCATGCATAATACCCTCACATTAAAGTTGGAGGCAATTAACCTATGATTTCTCATTAATTAAATTAAAATAACCTTCTAAAAAATGTCTAAAATCAAAACAGATTTCTTTTAGTGTAGATATGCCTCACAATGATGCAGAGTTTGTTTACTAAATTTATCACACCAATAAAAATAATGCTATTTCTGTTTTTATCCCAGGCTGGTCTTTGGTTTTCTCCTGAGGTTCCAGTCTCATTTAGCTAAATCTGATTACAATGTCAGGATTTTTTTGCTTTTGTTTTTGTTTTTCTGTCTTTAAAAATACCTGTTCTCATCAAGACTTCTTTTCCATTAAATTGTCCAAGCACCTCCTTTCTCCCTGAGCTGGATCACTATCATATAGTGGAAAGCTGGAAATTATTTGGTGAATTAGCTGAATTTAGACAGTTGAAGCACATAAACGAGATACCAGGGGGCGTAATGGGCCCTCAGCATGGATGAAAATCCTCATAACTTCCTGTTCGGACTCTTCCCAATTTTTTTTCTCCTTCCCTGACTCCCCATTACACCAAGTTGTTGGTTATTTCAGATTTCCATGGTCTCCCCTCTACAGAGTATTTTCATTCTAAAATAGACATAAAAGGATGCATATCACCAAAGAATATGTCCTTAATAATAGAAATTTTTGTTTTGTTTTTCTCTAAAGTCCTTTGCAGATTCCCCTAAAATCTCACTATATGAAGAGACCACATAGCCACAGATTGCCCCCACCTAAAGCCTGCCCACCTTAGTACACGATCAGGTGCTAAAAATTTTCTTAAACATCATGCATTGGTTGATCCATCTCTTCTCCAATGGGAAAATCATAGATATTCAACCTTTTTCTCATATCCTGAAAATCTGTCTGACACACTGCTTTCAGATGGTAAGTCCTCAATAAATGAGGTTGTGTTGAATTGAGTGTTAAGCCTGGATTCATTCCTTTCCCCAAAATCGCTCCCTATCTCAACCACCACAGGCTATTAGTGACAGCACTTGTCTTCTAGACCCCTGGATAAGAACTTTGGGACATCTTTTACTCTTTTGGCACCTTTTGTTAATCTTTGTATTGATTTCCTCATGAGGTGCTATCATTCCTTCCTTCAAAAGTTTGGATTACTTCCTTTTCCTTGATTCTGACCACCACAGTCTAATATAGATACTTATTATTTTGCCCTTATAAACCCATGCTTTCCCTAATTCTACTCACTGCCTCTAAATTATCCCTCTACAATGTGCATACCTATACTCCTTAATAACAAATCTTACCTCAGCTTAGTTTTGCCCTTGACCAACTCCTCACATACCTCTGTCAGTTGCACATTGCACATTGTCTATTGCCTATCCAACAATATCATCACCTTTCCCATTTCCCATCACCACTATTTCCCAGAGGATTTTGGCCCCTCCTCTGCTCTAGGATTGGTTTATACCAGCCAATGGTCTAGGGGAAGGCGTTTGTCCCCATTCTGACCAATGAGGTCTAAGAGAAAGTCAGGGCAAAGGAATGGCAGGGTGGGATGGTGAGAGATTTCCATTCCTGAATAAAATGGCAAAGCTTCATAAGGACAAAACATTATACCTCTGTCCCGTCCTTACTGCTTGGAATATTTATACCAGGTTGTGATGCTTAGAGCTATGCCAACAGGTAATAATATTAGATCAAAAGAAGAGAAAAACATCAGGTCTTTGATGGCATCACTGAGCAGCTGAACCAACACTTTAAGACCTTTTGTTAAAGAATAAGAAATTTGGTATATTTAATTGAATTGAAAAAGAGCAAAAGACATTATTTTACTTAGACAAGATGAATCTTCAAATGCACTATGTAAAGCATTGTTACTCAATGCCCCAAATTGGGAACCCACTGGCACAGAAGACCAAGAATACCCCAAATACCATGTAACTTCATGATAAACTCTTGCAGGAGATTGATAACATATTACACAGGATTTAATGTCAGGGTACACACAATCTCGATCCAACAAAGGCTTCTGAGAAATTCGCTAAGCACGTATTTAAACAATTGAATCTGTCATGTGCATTCGGAGAAGTCCCTGAAGAAGAATTTGCCTGACAGGATACAATGGCACTGGAGAAGCTATTATAGTCAATTCTATGAATCAGGTACCCTGATTCCCCAAGGCAATTTTTACAAGAGCAGGTCAATGGCTTATGTTTAAAGCTTTGTTTTAAAATGATAAGAGGGATTTGAGAAAGGGTTTCCTTTTAGTTACAATACCTTTTAATACTACATTAATATAAGATAGGTGCTATTTATACAAAGGTACCTTTTGACAAAAGAGGATTTTATGACAAACAAATCTTAAAATGATATATTAATCCAATTTTTACTGCAGACCGTCATAAATAGAATACAGTATACTATGCATAAAGAAGTGATAAAGCATAAAAAGATATAAAGTATTAAAGCAGTATGACAGAATTTTACAAATCATATATATGATTTTTAGCCACTTCAAAGGAGTCACCTTGTAAAGCTATGCCCTTATTGTAATAATGCTCAGAATGTACTCTGCCTATATGTCCTTGATGATGACAAATCCTTAACCTCTGAAAATGGAATTGTGCTTTGGAAACAAGACAAAGTCATTAAGTTGAATGAAATTAAACTCAATTTGCCAAAAGCCTGTGTTCCTCAAAGACCAATGGAACTCAAGTCTCTCTCATGTCCTGGGTCATGTAAATCAGGCCTCACCAATGTCATACAGGTAGATGGATGCAGATCCCCTCACATGGCTCTTGCACATCAAAGGCCTCATTCCTCCAAAATATCTTCCCAGCAATCCAAGGACCCAATTCCCCCAAAGGCTAAAGTGAAGATCATTCCTACTATGTCATTTAATTCATGGTCCCAAATCCCCCTCAAATTCATGAGAAAAACTCATTCCTCTTCCCTTTTTCTCAAAGGCGCATCTAATCCTGATTCTTTCTAGTACATTAGACCACTCATTACCACTTCAGTGCTTTTACCTCATGATCTCTAGGGTTCATGCCTGCACTTTACCAGTGACCTTAAGGATTCAGATCCAGTATCTTTAATTCACTATTTTCATATAGTCTTTTCTTTCGCATACCATTTCACCAAGAGGGCATCAACTCAAAGCATTTTAGCATCTACTTTACAGGAAACATGGCAGAAAGTATGTCCCATATTGTGCCAGCCCTCGGACTAATTCACCCTCCTTCATCTCAAAGCTCCATAGCTTTCTCTACCAATGACCCTCAGACCTTAATCACACCATTAACAACTAAACAGCAACTGAACATCAACTGAAGCTTCTTTTTTTTTTAAGGTTTTATTTACTTATTTGACAGAGAAAGACACAGCAAGGGAGAGGGAACACAAGCAGGGGGAGTGGGAGAGGGAGAAGCAGGTTTCCTGCTGAGCAGGGAGCCCCATGGGGGGCTCGATCCCAGGACCCTGGGATCATGACCTGAGCCGAAGGCAAATGCTTAATGACTGAGCCACCCAGACGCCCCTCAACTGAAGCTTCTGTTGATACTACTTAACAGTCTAAGAGCTTGAAAATAAGGAAATTGTGATCACTCTTTGATGCTAAACTGAAAGGTGAGCTCTCTCTTTTTAAACATGTACTATCTTGAATACACCAGATAAAATTTTGGATCGTTCCCTCTCTAAATTCTCATTTCTACTACTCATTATCCAAAACTTGGGAATCAAATAGATTTAGACTAGCTATGAGACCTCACTATCTGAGTTCTTGCTATCCAAGACCCAGGAACCAAATATATTAGGAGGCAAGGGTGATTTATTGGACCAAGATTGTAGAGCTTCACAGAAAGAACAAAATGGGTTACAAGGAGTGCAAGATTGGAGTAAAGCCTGATTTGCCATATTAACATACTTTAAGAATCTTTATATGAAAGGAGGATTGGTCAGCTATGAAAGCCTACATTAGAGTGATATACAGAGCAAACAGCATGTGCAATATGTTCCTCCTAGGGGACAGGAAGCTTTAATCAAAGTTTTAAGTACTTCAGTTCTACAACAAAAATTGTGCCTAAATGGAAAGAAACATGTTTATATACAGCACATCCCTCCACGTTGTCAGATTCTAGCCATTCACTTTCTTTGGGCTATTTTGCAACTCTTTCTATATTGATAAGCATTCTGATTCTGTCTTGTCTAGTAGCATTTCCATTGATTTCCTCACCCTCCCACCCTTCCCCCCACTGTGGAGAAAGCCATTTCATCTCCAGTTGCAATTCAATTTCTTTATTCCAAATACACATTTGTACCTTCTTGCTTTCCTTTTAAACCAGGTTTACCACTAGCTGGGTTGTTTCATTGAATAAGTATAAATTTTTTAATATATATTCATTTGATATCTATATGAGTCATCATTTTATCCTTAAAAAAAATCTTTAACACTAGTTAACAAAGGCATCCCTCATTTATAGATAGATGCAAAATGTTAGGTATCAGTTGACTCAGTATTTCAAATTCTACAGGTGAGTCTATCTCCCATTATTAAAGGAATATGTCAAGCTATCTTAACCTCATACAAATGAATATTTATTTTAACTAATTTCTGTTCTTATGACGTGATGTTTACCAATTGCCCATTTGATTTTTTTCCAGCTTTATTGAGATATTGACATATAACATTAAGTTTAAGGGGTACAACACTTTGAGCTGATACATTTATATGTTACAAAATAATTACTACTGCAGTGTTAGCTAACATCTCCATACCTTCCCATAATTTCCATTTATTTTTAGTAGTGATAATATTTAAGGTCTACTCTCTTAGCAACTTCCAAGTATGAAACGCAGTTTTATTAATGATAATCACCATGCTGTCCATTAGATTCCCCAGGACTTATCCATCTTATATCTGGAAGTCTATACCGTTTAACCAACATTTCACCATTTCCCCCATTCACTAGCCCCTCAAAGTCCATCCATGTCATTACAAATGGCAGGATTTCCTTTTTTCTCATTGCTGAATAATATTCCATTTTACGTATGTAACAAGTCTTCTTTATATAGTCATCTGTTGAAGAACACTTACGTTGTTTCCATATCTTGGCTATTATGAAAAATGCTGCAATGAACATAGGGGTGCAGATATCTTTTGGAGATCCTGTTTTCATTTCCTTTAAATACATACACAGAAGTAGGATTGCTGGATCACATGGTAGTTCTATTTTTAATTTTATGAGGAATCCACTGTGGCTGCACCAATTTGCATTCCCACCAACAGTGCACAAGGGTTTCCTTTCCTCCACAACCTCACCAACAGTTGTCATCTCTTGTCTTCATGATTTTAGCCACTCTAACAAGTAGGAGGTAATGTCTCATTGTGGTTTTGATTTGCATTTCCCTCATGATGACTGATGTCAAGCAACCTTTCATGTACCTGTTGGTGATTTGTATGTCCTCTTTGGGAAAATATCTAATCAATTCCTCTACCCATTTTATTAAGCAGATTGTTTTATTGTTGTTGTTGTTGTTGTTACTGACTTGTAGGAGTTCTTTATATATTTTGGATATTAATCCCTTATTGGATATATGATTTGCAAATGCTTTCTCGCATTCTGTGGGTTGCTTTTTCATTCGTTGATTGTTTCTTTCCCTGTGCAAAAGATGTATTCCCACTAATTTAGTTTGATGTAGTTTTGCTTTTATTGTTTGTGCTTTTGGTGTCATATCCAAAAAAGTTGTTGTGAAGATCAATATCAAGAAGCTTTCTCCCTATGTCTTTTTCATAGTTCCAGGTCCTATGATTAAGCCTTTAATTCATTTTGAGTTAATTTTTGTGAGTGATATGAGTCTAATTTTATTCAATATGTTTATTCAGTTTTCCCAACACCATTTATTGAGGAAACTAGCATTTCCCCATTGAGTATTCTTGTCAAATATGAGATGACCATATATGTAAAGGATTATTTCTGGGCTCCAGAATCTATTCCATTAGTCTATGTGTCTATTTTTTTTTTTAAAGATTTTATTTATTTGAGAGAGAGAATGAGAGAGAGAGAGCACATGAGAGGGGGGAGGGTCAGAGGGAGAAGCAGACTCCCTGCTGAGCAGGGAGCCCGATGTGGGACTTGATCCCGGGACTCCAGGATCATGACCTGAGCCGAAGGCAGTCGCTCAACCAACTGAGCCACCCAGGCGCCCCTATGTGTCTATTTTTGCAATAGTACTATGCTGCTTTGATTACTAAAGCTGTTTTGTTTCAGTCTCAACCTCTTGATAATGATGCTATCAGGTAGGAATGCCTGGTGCACTCACCTGGGCCCATACTACTCGTGGAAAACCCCCACAGATATTACCCTGACCAAAACTGGTGTTGTGGCTGATCCAGCCCTTGTGGTTCTAATTATAATTGCAAGATGTACCTCAGCAACAACCGGCAGGGAACTTTGAAAAAATGAGGTTTATTTGTCACAAGTCCTGGAGGGTACAGAGCACACTCAGGGCCACCCAGCAAAGTTAAGAGGAGGGAGAGAGAGACAAAGAGACAGAGAGAGAGCATAGACCTGGGGTTCTATCTCTATTAGAGTCAAGGATAAGGTCTTTCAGGGGTTCACTCTTGATTAGTGAATTTAAAACATCAGAGCAGTAATTAAAATTCAGAAAGGGAAAAGCAAGCAGTCAGTTTTCTAGGCCTCCCGGGACTTTCTAAAAAGGGAAATTCATGGATGGGGCAGCCTGGCTCTTTATCTAGTTGTGTAGCTGGCAGTGTGTTTATTCAAGATGGATGTCTTTGAAATGGATGTCTTAGCAATCAAAAGCTTAATGTCAGTCACTTAAATTATAATCAAAAAAGCTCATTGTCAGGCACTTAACACTAGGACAGTTTAGCATATAGTTTGAAATAAGGAAGTGTAATGCCTTCACCTTTGTTCTTTCTCAGAATTGCTTTGGTGATCTGAGGTCCTTTCTGGTTCCATACCAATTTTAGGACAATTTTTAATATTTCTGTGGAAAATGTCTTTGGAATTTTGATAAGCATTTCAGTACATCTCTAGATGGCTTCGTGTAGTGTGGACATTATAATAATATTAATTCTATTAATCCATTGACATGGGATATCCTTCCATTTGTTGGTGTCATGTTCAATTTCTTTCATCAAAGTCTTATAGTTTTCAGTATATAGAGATTTCTCCTCCTTGGATAAATTTATTTCTGAATATTTATTGTTTTTGATGTTATTGTGAAGGGAATTGTATTCTTTATTTCTTTTTCAGATTTTTCCTTATTAGTGTATAGGAATGCAACAGATTTTTGAATATTGATTTTGTATCCTCCAATTTTACTGAATTCATTTATTAGTTCTAAGTGTTTTGGTGGAGTCTTTAGGGTTTTCCATATATGATATCATGTCATCTGCAAATAGTGACAATTTTACCTCTTCTTTTTCCATTTGGATGCCTTTATTTCTTTTTCTTGCCTAATTGTTCTGCCTAGGACTTCTAAATACTATGCTGAATAAAAGTGGGCATCCTTCTTATTCCTGACCTTAGAGGAAAAACTTTTTGCTTTTCACAACTGAATATTATGTTAGCTGTGGGCTTGTCATATATGGCCTTTATTATAATGTAGCATGTTCCTTCTACACGCAATTTGTTGTTGAGTGTTTTTTATTGTGAAATGATGTTGTAATTTGTCAAGTGCTTTTTTTTTGCATCTATTGAGATGATTGTATGATTTTTATCTTTAGTCCTATTAATATGGTATATCACATTTATTCATTTGCATATGTGAAACATCCTTGCATCCTAGGGATGAATCTCACTAGATTATGGTGCATGAACCTTTTAATGTGATTTTAATTTAGTCTGCTAATATTTTATTGAGAATTTTTGCATCTATATTCATCAGGGATATGGTCCTGTAATTTTTTTTTCTTGTAGTGTCCTTATCTGACTTTGGTATAAAAGTAATGCTGGCCTTATAAAATTAGTTTGGGAGTATTTGCTCTTCTTCAACTTTTTGAAAGAGTTTGAGAAAGATTGGCATTAATTCTTCTTTAAATATTTGTAGAATTCACCAGTAAATTCATCAGAAACCAGCTGATCCTGGGCTTTCCTTTTTGGGAGGTTTTGACTGCGAATTACTCATTATTAGTCTGTTCATATTTTCTACTTCTTCATGGTTCAGTCTTGGTAAATTGCATGTTTCTAGAAATGTATCCATTTCTTCTAAGTTATACAATTTGTTGGTGTATAATTTTATTTATAATAGTCTTATGATCCTTTGTATTTCTGTGCTATCAGTTATAATGTCTCTTTCATTTCTGGTTTTATTTATTTGAGTCTTCTTTTTTCTTAGTTAATCTTGCTATAGGTTTGTCAATTTTGTTTATCATTTTAAAAATCTCTTATTTTCATGGATTGTGTTTATTTTGGTTTATTTTGTTTTGTTTTTGGTCTCTATTTCATTTTTTTTCTGCTCTGATCTTTATTTCCATCATTCTGCTAACTTTGGGTTTAATTTGTCCTACTTTTTCTAATTTCTTAAGATGTAGTTAGGTTATTTATCAAAATCTTTCTTTTTTCTTAATATAGGCATTTATCACTACAAACTTCCCTCTTAAAACTGCTTTTGCAGCATCCCATAGGTTTTGCTATGTTGAGTTTCCATTTTCATTTGTTTCCAGATATTTTTTTATTTCCTTTTTGATTCCTTCTTTGGCCCATTGGTTGTTCAAAAATGTGTTGCTTAATTTTCATATATTTGTCAGTTTTTTCAGCTTTTACCCTGTAATTGATTTCTAGTTTGATACCATCATGGTCAGAAAAGATATTTGGTATTATCTCAGTCTTTTTATATTTGCTACAACTTGTGTTATGGCCTGACATATGATCTATCCTGGAGAATGTTTTGTGTGTGCATGAGAAAAATGTGTATTTTGCTGCTTTTAGATGGAATGCTTTATATATGTCTGTTAGGTCCATTTGGTCTAAAGTATGGTTGTAGCTCAATGTTTCCTTGTTGATTTTCTGTCTGGATGATCTATCAATTATTGGAAGTGGGTTATTAACATCCCCTTCTATTATTGTACTGTTGTGTATTTCTCTCCCTTCTGACCTGTATTTGCTTACTATATTTAGGTGCTCTGACACTGGGTTCATATATATTTATAACTATTCTATCTTCTTGATGAATTAATCCTTTTATCATTATATAATGACCTCATTGTCTCTTGTTACCACTTTTGGCCTAAGGTCTATTTTGTCTGGTATAAATATAGCTACCCCTATTCTCTTTTTATCTCTACTTGCATGGAATATCTTCTTCCCTTTCTTCACTTTGAGCCTATGTCTGTTCTCAGAGCTAAAGTGAGAGTCTTGGAGGCAACATACAGTTGGATCTTTTTTTATTCATCTAGCCGCTTTGTCTTTCGATTGGAGAATTCAATCCATTTACATTTAGAGTAAATATTAATAGGTAAAGACTTAACTAATGCCATTCTACAATTTTATGGCCATTTTGTGGTTCCTTGTTTCTTTCTTCTTGTCTTTCTGCCTTACCTTTGTGAACTGATGATTTTCCATAGTGGTTATTCTTTGATTCCCTGCTCTTTCTCTTTTGTGAATCCAGTGTAGGTTTTTGCTCTGTGGTTACTATAAGGTTTACATAAAGCTTCTTAGATATATAACAGTCTATTTTACATTGATAACAACTTAACTATGATAACATACAAAAACTCTACCCTTCTACCTTCCCCCTTAATTTTATGGTTTTGATGTCACAAACTTCTTTTCATATCGTGTTTATCAACAAGTTATTGTAACTATAGTTATTTTTTTGTGATAGTTATTTTTAATACTCTTGTCCTTTCATCTTTATATGAGTTCAGCGGTTAACATCCTCCACAATACAGAATTAGAGATATCTGAATTTGCCTATATACTTACCTTTACCAGTATGTTTTATATGTTCATATGCTTTCATGTTACTAATTAATATCCTTTCATTTCAGCTTGAAAATGTCAGCGTTTCTTGTAAGGCAGTTTTAGCAGTAATGAATTTCTTCAGCTTTTGTTTGCCTAGGGAAGTCTTTATCTCTCCTTCATTTCTGAAGAACAGCTTTGCTGAGTAAATTATTGTTGATTGGCATTTTTTTTCTTTCATCACTTCAAATATATCATTCCATTCTCTCCTGTCCCATAAGATTTCTGCTGAGAAATCCACTGATAGCCTTATGGGGAGTTACTTGTGAGGTACAAGTTTTTTGTGGGGTTTTTTTTTTCTTAGTTTTTGGTTTTTGGTTTTTGGGGTTTTTTGTTTGTTTGTTTGTTTTGCTGCTTTCAAGATTCTCCCTTTGTCTTTTTGTCAGTTTATTATAATGTGTCTTAAACAGAACTGTTTCAAGGTGATTTTGTCTGGTGACCTCAGAGCTTTTTTAACATGGATAACCAAATCACTCCCCAGATTGGAGAGTTTTTAGCCATTACTTCTTTACTTTTTCTTTTCTTTTTTTAGAGTTGACATATAATATTAAATTAGCTTCTAATGTATGGCATTATTTCTTTAAATAACTATCTCTCTTTTTCAACATTCCTCTGGCTATGCGGAGTCTTTTCTGGTTCCATACAAATTTTAAGATTATTTGTTCCATTTCTTTGAAAAAAGTGGATGGTATTTTGATAGGGATTGCAGTAAATGTGTAGATTGCTCTAGGTAGCATTGACATCTTCACAATATTTATTCTTTGAATCCATGAGCATGGAACGTTTTTCCATCTTTTTGTGTCTTCCTCAATATCTTTCATTAGTATTTTATAGTTTTCTAAGTACAGACTCTTTGCCTCTTTGGTTAGATTTATTCCTAGCTATCATATGGTTTTGGGTGCAATTGTAAATGGGATCAACTCCTTAATTTCTCTTTCTTCTGTCTTGTTGTTGGTGTATAGGAATGCCACTGATTTCTGTGCATTGATTTTATATCCTGCCACTTTACTGAATTCTCACTGATATGAGGAATTCTTAATCTCAAGAAACAAACTGAGGGTTGCTGGAGTGGTGGGGGTAGGAGGGATGGGGTGGCTGGGTGATAGACTTTGGGGAGGGTATGTGCTATGGTGAATGCTGTGAATTGTGTAAGACTGTTGAATCACAGACCTGTACCTTTGCAGCAAATAATACATTATATGTTAAAAAAAGAAGAAGATAGTAGGAAGGGAAAAATGAAGGTGGGGGAATCGGAGGGGGAGACGAACCATGAGAGACTATGGACTCTGAGAAACAAACTGAGGGTTCTAGAGGGGAGGGGGGTGGGAGGATGGGTTAGCCTGGTGGTGGGTATTGAGGAGGGCACATTCTGCATGGAGCACTGGGTGTTATGCACAAACAATGAATCATGGAACACTTCATCTAAAACTAATGATGTAATGTATGGGGATTAACATAAGAATAAAAAAATTAAAAAAAAATAAAATAAAATAAAATTTAGGAACATAAAAAAAAAAATTGCTTCCTCTTACTCCCAACATTTTCCTCATACCTCCTTCTCTAACTCCCAACCACCAAAGTTTCTGCTATATATCTTTTGAAAATCATGTAATTACCTTTTCTTCTCACTCCCAAGGACATTCTTATTATGCTCAGGGAGGCTGGTTCTGAGAAGAACTTGGTGGTCAGCAGTTAAAGTCATGTTGTTTTCTCTTAGCTACATTTCTAAAATTCCTGAAAGAGCAGACATTCAATTAGTGGTAATATTATTATTATGTGTATAGATCTTCAAGGTAATGACCTTGAAATACTATTCTCATTTGAATATATAAATTCTTTTATGTTTCTTAAAAAGCCTGTCCTGGTACTTTATGGTTGCCTTTACAAATTACCATTCCAGAGACCATAGAGAATAATTTAATGCTTTTGTTTTTAGAGTACTGAAAAATAACTCACTAACATTACATTTTTACATATGTCCTAGCAAATGACATTTTTTCCCTTGTTTTGCTTCAACAATCACTTATTTTCCTGTATTAGATGTATTCTGCTTTGGATTTCAGAGAACCATTCCTGGGCATTCTCAAACTGTATGCCTCCTCTTGAATTGCTGATACTATCCCAATGGCCAGGGTATATTATATGATGTAAGCCTAGGAAATAGTACATTCCACTCCCTAGCCACAGATATTGGTCAGGAAATAGACAGGTTACCAATATCAAGAGAACCAGACCAAATGAGACTTAATTAAAGATGCTTTCAGGAAATCCATATGTGACTTACTCCCCTAGCTTCAGGAAAAGTTGTTGGGTAACAGCTCCTAGACGTCAGCCCTCACTGGTAACTGTCTCAGTTGAAGAGACACACTGGCCTTAGGGTTTCCCAGGATAGCCTGCATTTGATAACTCATTGATGTCAGTGGTATAAAGACCCTGCCACTTTGCTTCAATGTGGGACACCCCAAAGGTCATCTCAGACCCTCCCTTTTGTTCTCTTTTTGGGTGATTAGTACCAACATAAAACTGAAAGTCATCCTTTAGGTCCCTAACCCTCAACATCCAATGAGTGCTTCCTACGCACCAAACCCTATGTCAAGTCCTTTATACCTCACCACTGATCTCTAAGACAATGACTGCTCTTATCTCCATTTTACAAATAAGAAAAATCCAGTTTAGAGATATGAAATACATTTTCAAGGTCACATAGTGAGTAAATGAAGAAAACAAATTGAGATTGTCTTCTATCTGCTCTAGGGCCCACACCCTGAGCCAACTCTTTATAGTGCTTTTGCATCAAACATCAACACATTCCCTTTTTTTTTTAACACAATCCTATTTTTAACTTTGCAACTTTACCCAGTCACTTTTGGAAAGGAATATTAATTATCTGGAGGCAATTTTTAAGTAAATGTTCTTGTTTGCCACAGGAATGGAGATTTATTCAAGTTACTTCATGCATAGTTAACATGATACATATGCTAACTAATAATGGAGACAGGGTCTCTTAGAATCTAGAAATAGACATACAGCCAGGCCTCTTGGAAAGACAAAATGGATATTTAAAAACCAAGAAACTCCAATCCCCAATTTATGTTGTTGCTTTTCAGCTATAGCTTGTTGATGTTCACTCTAGCTCTCATCAGTAGACATGGCTCAGTTCTTTCTCTATCATTTCTTTTTCCGGGCATATCTTTCCATTTATACTTCTTCTGCTAACTCTTGTATTCCTTCCCCATATCTCTAAGTCAAATTCCTGAAGGATAAAAATGATATATTGAGTAGAGCCTTTGAGTCAAACCTTCTCAAATGTTGTCGGCTGCCTATGATTGTTGCCCTTTGGTAAGTTCCAGTCCAAGAGGGTAAGGAAGAGTAGACACTGTAGGTACAGGAAATGGCCACCTATGCTGAAAAACACCCTGGCAAAGGTGCCCTCAGCCAGCAACCACAGTAAAGAAGTTTTCCACTGAAGGAGACAGAACAGGTTGGCTTCTCCAGATTTGACCTGCCCAGTATGTTGTGGAAACCTTAATGGGGATTGAGTGCATATTTAATTCTTTACCACTAGGGTAAGACTTCTCACCCATTAGAAGAAATGACGTGGTTCTCTTTTTTGTAATCCCTACTTGTTGGGTTTAGGATTTCAAATGTGTTTCTTATGTAGGTTTATAGAATATGACCATTGAAAGGGACCATGAAAGTCATCTACTCCAGGATTTTCTTCTATGGGAAATATGACATTATGAAATAGCCTGTATTGTTTACAGATTTACTAAATGTGATCAATGTTAGAGGAATAATATGATCAGATCATTGTTTTATGAAGATAATATGGACAATGAGGTTAATGAGATATTGAAGGAAAAGAGACTGAAAGAGAGCAGTTAACATGCTTTGCAATAGTCTGGATGAAAGATATTAGAGTCTTAATAAGAAAGAGGCAATGGGAATGGAAAGAAGCACAAACCAGAGGTTTTTGTAGTAGGTAAAAATGAAGGTGTTAATGACAATGAGATAATGAGGTGGAGTGGAATGAGTGGTAAGAATGACAGATGCTATGACATGAAGATAAGTGGTGATTTTAGAGACTATGGTGCCTATAGTTAAGACAAGAAGTACAGGTGGAGCAGAGGATTTTTCTGTAGGGAAAAGATGGCATCTGACACATGATTTTGAACATGTTGCATTTGAGTTTTCTTCAAGTGATCCAAGTGGAACTTTCCAGAAGGAAGTATAAATCTGGGGTTGGAACTTAGAATAGAGATTGGAACTGGTCATATAAATTTGGCAGCATATGCTTTATTCTAACCTTTCCACTTTGAATATTACTTCCAATAAAGAGAACATGCCAAAAATAATGTGCATTTATTTCTTTCTCTATCTCCCAAATACAGGTTATTTCTTTTTTTAATTCCTTAAAACATACCAAATTGCTGAGAACGAAAAAAAAAATCCCAAAAGATTACATACTGAGTGATTTCATTTGCATAATATTTTTGAAAAAACATGAAAGTACAAACTTTTAGAAATGGAGAACAGATTAATTGTTACTGGGGGTTGGGCAGGGGGTACTGGAGGGCAGTGGGTGTGGCTATAAAGTTCCATAGTGATGATGCATCTTGACTGTGGTGATAGTTCCGTCAACATACACTTGTGATAAAATTATATATAACTAAACATATACACACATTAGTACAAGGAAAATTGGGGAAGTTAGAATTAAGATTGATGAATTGACAAATGTTAATATCCGGGTTGTGATATTGTACTATAGTTTTCAAGATGTTACCATTGGGGAAAACTTGGTAAAGCATATATGGGATCTCTGTATCATTTCTTTTTTTTTAATTTTATTTTATTATGTTATGTTAGTCACCATAAAATACATCATTAGTTTTTGATGTAGTGATCCACGCTTCATTGTTCTCGTGTAACACCCAGTGCTCCATGCAGTACGTGCCCTCCTTGTATCATTTCTTGTCACTGCATGTGAATCTACAATTATCTCAAAATAAAAAGTTTAGTTTTTAAAAAATAGTAAGTCTAGATAACTTTGAAAAAAAAAAATTTCTCCTTATCTTTCCTCCATTTGCCTCCTTGATTCAGGAAAGGTTTGTGGCAAGCTCTTGGAAATAATTGGGTTTAAGGAGAAAGGAATGCCCCCAAAGTCTAAGAATAATTTGACCTCATTGAGAAGGAGTGGGATGAGGAAATTTGGAGAAAAAAAGAAAAGCAAGAGAACAAAGGAGAGATTGAAGAGTCCTTAGATAACACCAGATAATTGGGACAGGAATAAGGGATGTTTCAGCAAAGGTCCTTGTCAGAAAGAGAGATGATGCTTGAGGAACCAAAAGTTACATGGCACCTAAGCCATGGTCCACAGACTAGTCAACCCTCTCTAAGGTGTTCACAACCTTTCTCTAGCCTATGCTAGCTGTTATAACCACCAGGGGCCTATGAGGGCACCCCTTGGTAAGCAGTTAGCACCTTGTTCAGTGAATGTACAGTAATGCTTATCCATAACCTGATATTTTTTGGCCTTGTCCAAATTACCCCCCACAATGTTCCAACATATTTGTAAAGCCAAAGAAAGGAAGGTAGAACCTGGACATCTAGTGAACAGTGATAATTGAAGGAGGTGCTCTTCTGTCTATATTTAGGGGATGATGTTAAACAGGGCCAACTTGAGACTACCACCCTCCACCCCCAGAAAGACTCAACCCAGCTACAGTACCTTTCTGTTTCTTCAACATTCATCTTAAGCCTATGGAAAGTCTGGATTTTAGTTTTCTATCATACTTTATGTCTTTTGTTATATAAGTCTCCTTTCAACATCAGTGAATATGTTATAAAATTGGAGCTCAGCAAAGAGATTTTTATGCAGCCACACTAGTTTCTTTATATTTCTTTACCTTTTATAGTGCATTGGGACTATGTGTATTTTGTTTTCTAAATTTCCACTTTAGGGGACTTCTACCTATCTTAAGCCACATTCCTCTATATAAACACCTGCTAATGAACTACACTTTCCTCTGATTTTGTTTTAATTTTATTTCCTCCACGTTAATCCATATGTAAGATTATCCTAGGAATTACCTTATTTTTTTCTTATTATGAAATCTGATATGTCTTCTATTACTTCTGCATCACCAGTGAGTTCTTCCTTCCTGGTAAGCATTAGCTCCAAAGTTCTCCATGTTACAACTTCTGTCTTCTTGGAGAACAAAGTCTCATCAAGGCAATTGAAGAGTTTATCAAAGCCCTGCTTTCAGCAGAATAAGGCTTTCAGCAGATGTCTGGGTAGTTCAAGTTTCTTATCACAACCAGATCATATTCCTGCACCTGTTTTATAATTTGTATGGGAGTGCGTCATTCCCTTCCTCTAACTGCCCAGCCATCCACAGTAGTGATATCACATCTGTTTCCTTCCACTTTACCCTTAACCAGATGTTCTCAGCTGTGTTTCCAAAATCAGGTTTATTAACTTTCTTCTGTAAAAAACTTCTTGAGAGACGATATTCTCCAACCATTTCTATTAGGTACATTTCTCTTGTGATTTCTCAATTTCATTGCTGCTTATGGTATTGGTGATTCTTATGGGCACATGTATATCAATTTGTGGTGAAATCATTCGTTATTTTACTACTCTCTGCAGCAGTATGTAGGTACTTATAACTGTGGTCAATCATGACCTTCTTATTTACTTTTCCCTCTGACAGTTAACAAATCCTTCTTCCTCTAAGGAGAAAGCTGTACCACAATAGTAATTCTTGATGATACGAAAATTTTACAGAGTTCTTTGGGGACATTTCTTTTCTTTCCCCTTAATTTTCACTTTTTAGAGGCCTTTTCTAACAGGTTGCTGACACTCCTGTTTAAATATGTTCTTTTCAGGCAATTGCCCAATGAGTCAGAAGGAACAGAGTTTATAAAATGCTAAGAAAAATCATTCTCATCTAAATCATTGTTCAACTTGTTTGACAGAAAGCATACAAATTTAAATGGGGGAGAAAAAAATCCAGTTCTTCTCATGTCTCCACGTAATTCTAAGAGGACAAATTGCATTATATGGATGAAGCAGGAATTTTTAAATAAAAATGTTTTCACTGTTTTTAGCTACCCCTCCTTTTTTTCTTACCATTTTGATACATATTTTATGAGTGACAACATCATTGCACAAGCTCCTCACAGATGTTAATGATCCAGAATAAGTTTTTATTATTATCTCCTCTCATAACTTCTTCATACCTTTCCAAAAGTTACCTCGAAATGTTCTAGTTCAATGACTGTTTATATAACACAAAGTGATTTGTAGAGTTCTGTTGGGGTTATTTGTATGCTTGTTTTAAACAATGTTCAAAAGGAAAAGAAAAAAAACTTTTCTGTTAATAATCACGATACCATGACAGGTGTTTCCTTTAATCCTGTTATGGAGCAGTAGGGGTGGATGTTCTAAAAGGAGAACATTGGTGATATTCAGATAAATGGGATCATTTGTTTCCAAAGAGAAGAATTCCCTTGATGGCCAGTTTCTCCCCAAGAAAGTCATAGTGACAAGTAGATAACAAGGAAGTCCAGTAATTAGGTGGCTAGTATATAACACTTTAGTGGCCCAAGTCACCTGTTCTCACATGTGGCCAAAGCACAAGCATAGAGCAACAGAAAATAGCAAAGTACAAAGAACAGAAATAATATGAACATAACCTAACTTGCAAGGAATGAATTTCAGGAAAAGCATCAAAAGTAACGGTGCAGTGAAAGGTAAGAAATGTACAGAAGACAGAAAGGTTGCAAGAGAAGAAAAAGAAAAAAGAAATATAAGGGTGCAAAAATACCAAGGAAGGGCAACAAAGCCATAGTAACTTAAGATTGAAAACATAATACTTTTTCAATCTTAATGGTCCCTTAATAGTTCAGGATAGTAAGAAATAGACCAAATCAAGACAAGCAGTTCCAATGAGGGAGGGGCAAGTACCCAGTGTTCCAAACCACAGAGTCCAAAGAGGTATAGTACACATCAGCTTGGTTCAGAAGAGCTCCAGTGGCTGTAGAAATTCATTTTCTGAGGCAAAACAAAGCAATAGAAAGTTCCAAGCAGAAGCAATGTCATGGTTCCAAGAATTCAGTTCACTCACTGCATGACAGCAGCAAGTGAAAGTTGAAGGGATAGGGTCTATCCCTATCTAGAGAGAGCTAGCCAAGAGATTCCTGTTCTCAAAGCAGGAAAACAGCTTCAATAGAGAAATGGAGTGTAAGACAAGAATCAAGAAATGGGCACCTAGATGTCTGCATTAGACAATCATCTAGATAAAGAATACATTCCTAGAGCTTCTTCTTCCAGGTTTACTAGCAACAAGATAACCTGAAAAATGACTGCTTGCAAACTCTACCTATAAGTACAAAAGTTGCTTCAACCTTCAGCTCAGTATAAACTGAGCGTGTAAAATGAAGGTGAGAGAAAATAAGGTAGAATGAGTCAACCAAGTGTGTGAAACCCTTGCAACAAGAGTATGAAGATAATAACAATAATAAAAAAAAGACAGAAAAGGAACAAACTGGGTAAAAGAAAAACAATGAGTTAAGACCATAAGACCAAGCCAGTGATCAAATTCTATAACTAGGGAAGATTTATCACAAGGTTTTTCTTACATAAGTTTTTTCTGGTTACTTCAACTCATCTTTAATATGATTTAATTAATGAAAATTGGCAAAATTTGGAATAAATACCCAAAGGTAATTAATCTATTTATAAGCAGTCACTATTTGTTTAAAGTTCTAGCTAAGAAGCCAAATAAGATATTGTTTATATCAGAAAATGGGTTAATAAAAGTACTTCTTTTAGAAATGGTGGACTGAGTGACAGGGACCACTCCTCCCTACAATAAAATACAAAAAACTTCCAAGAGCTAACTAACACAATATTACACAATTATGAGATGGTGATCCAGAATGCTGAGGTAAGAAAAGTACTTAAGGCTGCTTTTGCTCATTAAAAAGAGAAGACTAAGTGACTAAGATGAACTTTTGGTGGACTTCCAGGGCTAGAGGGGAAAACTTAAGGTTTTATCTTCCAGGATGGAAAACTTGGTACATAACCCAACCCATTTTGAGCCAAGTCCCTTAAAGACTATATCTAAATAAATGTATACCAGATTAAAACCAGCATTGGAAAAGTCTTCAGAATGTCTTTTTTCACCTGGATATCTCAGGATATTTTATTCCATAAGTTTGGGTTAAGGTCATCTTGAAAAACCATCACACCCAGACACTTGGCAGGCAAATAAACTCACCTGTTAACAAAGATAACATCATCTTAGCTCTCAAATTATTTCCAAAAGTACTTTTTCAAACACAATGTCCAGCACAAAAAAAAAACAACTAGAAAAACAGTACAAGTACAAAGATACAGGACAAATTACAAAATATCAAAAGAAACAAATAGAAAACAAAAAGGTAAATAAGAAATTGAGATATTGGAAATAACAGGCACATTCTGCAAAACAAGTAGGTTTTCTGTATAAAAAATGTAAGAGATTAACTTGAAAATTTTGGCAGGAAAAGGGAAACCATAAAAAGTGACAGAATATTTTCATCAGTAGATAAATTTAACAGCAGACTAGACATAGTGGAAAAGAGAATTAGTACATTTAAACATATATCAGAAAAAATCTACAATTTAATATTGAGACAAAAGGATAAAAACTATAAAAGAGACAGTAAGAGACATTGAATATACTGAAAGTTGTCTAATAAATGTTTAATTGGAGTCTCCAGTGATTAGTTTTATGTGTCAACCTCAACTTGCCTAGGCTATGTGGTTACTCAATCAAACACTCATGTAGGTATTGCTATGAACATATTTTGTAAATATGGTAGACATCTCAATAAGTCGACTGTAAGTAAAAAAAGATTATTGTCAATAATGTGGGTGGACCTCAACCAGTCAGTTGAGAGGCCTTAAATCAAAACTAAGTTTTCCCTGCCGAAGAAATTCTGTCTCAAGACAGCATTATCAATTCTTATCTGAGAGTTCCCAGCCTGCCAGCCTGCTCTACGGACTTCAGACTTGACAGCAACCACAACTGCATGTCAATTCCTTGAAATAAATCTTTCTGTCTCTCTCTGTCTCTCTTTCTGTGTGTGTGTGTGTGTGTATGCATACCTACACGTATATATGGATATCAGCATTGGAAAGTTATGTTAATTTTGACTATGTAAAACAATAATATTGTTTTGACTATGTAAAAATTTTGACTATGTAAAACAATAATAATGACATATAATGTTAGTGGAATTGAAAGTATATTTTGAAGGAGAATGAAATATACAAAAAATATGACAAAGTTTATGTAAATTACAAATGGAGTGTAAGTGTTCTAAGATTCTTGTATTATCTAGAAGAGTAAAAGTTTTGACTAACATTAGACTTTGATAAGTCAAGAAGACTTGTAATTTCTAAGAGTAAGTACTAAAAGAATAAAAAACAGGTATATAGACTTCCAAATTTGTAAGGTAAAGGTGAGAAACTGAATTATGTTTTAAAAAATGTTCAAGTGAAAGAAGAAGAATAAAATGAGAGAAAAGGCAGGACCAAAAGAAATGTATAGACAGATGATAGATTTAAACTCAACTATGTAAGTAAGTGCATTAAATGTAACTGGACTAAAAAGCTTTTTTAAAAGACAACTCCTGTTACCTTAGATTAAGGAAAAAATAAAATGTATACTGTTTAAAAGAGACTTCTAAAGCATAAGGATACAGAAATGCTTAAAGTAAAGGATATAACAAGATATACCATGCAAACATGAACCAAAAGAAAGCTTGTGTAGCATATAAGTACCGCACAAAATAAAACTTAAGGAAAAAGGCACTGGTAATGATAAAGAAGTTCCTTTGTAATGATAAAATGTTGATTTCACCAGAAAGATACAACAATTCTAAATCATACACATCTAATAACATAACCCTACAATAACACAAAAGGCAGCAGAAATGCAAGTAAATTGGTTAAATCACCATCATACTAGTGAATCTTAATATACCTCACTCAGTATTTGAAAGAAGAGGCAAACAAAAATCAATAAGAAAATAGCAAATTTGGGGCGCCTGGGTGGCTCAGTCGTTAAGCGTCTGCCTTCGGCTCGGGTCATGATCCCAGGGTCCTGGGATCGAGTCCCACATCGGGCTCCCTGCTCGGCAAGAAGCCTGCTTCTCCCTCTCCCATTCCCCCTGCTTGTGTTCCTGCTCTCGCTATGTCTCTTTCTGTCAAATAAATAAATAAAATCTTTAAAAAAAAAAAAAAAAAGAAAATAGCAAATTTGAAAAACATGATTATCAAACCTGAATTAGTGGATAATATAGAACCACCAAACTCAATAACTGCAGAATGCACTTCCTTTTCAAAAATACATGAAACAGCTTTAGAGAAGAATACACTCGACCAAAAAGACCATCTCAACAAATTTAAAAGAATCAAAATCTCGGGCGCCTGGGTGGCTCAGTTGGTTAAGCGACTGCCTTCAGCTCAGGTCATGATCCTGGAGTCCCGGGATCGAGTCCCGCATTGGGCTCCCTGCTCGGCAGGGAGTCTGCTTCTCCCTCTGACCCTCCTCCCTCTCATGCTCTCTGTCTCTCATTCTCTCTGTCTCAAATAAATAAATAAATAAAATCTTTAAAAAAAAAAAAAAAAGAATCAAAATCTCAGAGTATATTCTCTGAGCACAATGTCATTATGTTAGAAATTAATAAGCAGAAGATACTCTAAAAATATTCCCATATGGTTTAATATAAGAAATATACTTCTAATTAACCAATGGGTCACAAAAGAAATCACAAAGATAATCAGAAAAACTTTGAATTCATGGATAACACAACTAGTATATATCCAAACTCATGGAACTCAGAAAAGACAGAATGCCGAAGGAAAATACATATGCTTAAATGCTGATATTAGAAAAGCCTGAAATTTAGTGAGTTAAGCTTTCAGATCTATAGATAGAAAAAGAAGAGTAAATTAAACTTAAAAAGAGTAAAAGGAAGGAAATAATAAAGGCATGACCATAAATTATTGTAACAGAAAACAAATAAATAGAGGGACCAAAGAAAAGCCCAATTTATCAACACCTTGGGAGACTGATCATGGGGGAAAAGGGAAAGCACAAAGAATATCAGGAAAGAAGAGGATGATGCTACAGACACTAAAAATGAAAATAGGAGAAAAACACAATCTTACACCAAAATTTTTCAAAATTTAGGTGAAATTGACCAACTATTAGAAAAACACAACTTAAGAAACGGACATAAAAATAAATAGAATTTAAATTATTCCTATGAAGAAAACTTCAGGCTTAGGTGGTTTCACCAACAAGTTATTCTAAATATTTAGGAAATAACTCTAATCTTACAAGAAATCTTGTAGAGATCAGAAAAAGAGGATACACTTTTCAAATAACTTTAGGAGGTCAAGATAACCTTGGTCCCAAAAACTGGACAAGAAAAAAAAATTGCAGGCCAATCTCCCTCGTGAACAGAGATTTAAATATTCTAAATAAAATATTAGCAAATTGAATCTAGCTATCCAAAGAAATAATACAACAGGACCAACTTTGATTTGCCCAAGGAATTCAAAGTTAACATTAGAAAATCAATGTAATTCAGTGCATTTACTAAATATTATGATGATCTGCAGAGAGGCAGAAAAAGTATCAGATAAAATTCAACATCTTGTCGAGATAAATATTAGCAAGTGACAAAAAATATCAAGCATTATATTTAATGGTGAAATATTAAGCATTTCTTTCTGAGATTGGGGAAGGATGAAGGTACTATTGTTATCTCTATTCAACATTATGCTAGAGATTTTAGCCAGTGCCAGAAGGCAAAGACAGAATAAAAGGTAAATGGATTAGAAAGAAACCAAACTTCCATTTTTCACAGATGATGTAAGTGTGTACAGAAAAATCCAAAAGATTCCACTGATTATTAGGACTAATAAAGATGTAGCAACTTTCCCTGATTCAAAATCAATATACGAAAATCAACTGTGCTGGCAATGTTCTTTATCTGGGGAGTTGCTACATGTTCATTTGCTTCGTAATAATTTGTCAAGCTGCACATTCATGTGTTGTGCACCCTTTTTTTTAACCCTTACCCATTACCAGGACCTTAAAGATGTGATACTCTTCCTAAAAGGATCTATCAACTTAGTAGAGAGGCAACATGTATGTAGCCCTTGGATCCTGAAAAGCAGCAATACCTATATATGAAAATAGTTAAAACCTTATTTAATGGACACTCTTGATGCTCATGATTTGGATTAATTCCATCCTTATTTTAATGTTTGAGTTTCTCATTAAAGCAACAATTTCCTTTATATCATTTATAATAGACCCCGTAAAAGTATGACAGAAGCTATGTATCCACCAAAGCATGCTACATCCCTTTAGATATTTTTCCTTAAAATAGACTTTGACTCAACAATTCTATGCACCTAGCTTTCAACCAAAATGATCTGTATATTTTATTTGGCACCTGATGCACTGATCTATACACTAGCCTTTACCCAAAGGAAAGGGTCACTCAGAAGGAAAGAACCATTTGATAAACCTATATAGCAAAACATTGTCAGTAGAACTGAGACATTCTCTTAAAGACAAAGTATAACAATTTCTTTTCATTCACTTATCAATAGATAAAAATAAATTGGATATTTATAGCACAAACAAGCACTATTTGATTCACTTATTGCTAGTTGCATTGAATATTGTTAAAAATCCATTGGAAGCCCAAAGAGCCATTAGCAGGGGTGGCAGTCACAGTAGCCCCATCACTGGGCCTAAAAGCAGAATAAAAAAGCAGTATCAGACCTCATGTAGGGATACAGTTTAGAACTCTGGCAAAACTCCCATGCTCCTAGGGTACCTGATTTCTTTTACAAAAACATCATGTGCTTTAAATGCCTGAACCACTTTTCATCTAAAAAAATACCATCCACTACTGCACAGTTATTGTAATAACCTATATTATATGTTCATTAGACATTAAAAATACAAACACTGACATTCTTTGCCTTACCTGTTATGGCACAAAAAAGCATAAACGAGTCTGTCAAGTAACAAAAGGATTTTGTTAAACATCCCAAAACTAATCGGTTATTATTCTGCCTGTCAAGGAAAAAAAATCAGAAAACACAAATTCATATCATTTTCTATTAACCAACCAAAAATAGAGGATAAAATGTAATACCACTAGAAAAATGAATAAGTATTAGAAAACCATCACATTCTATAAAGGTCTAGCTTTTGGAAACTGTAACCCTGTCATTAAATTATTTCCCCAAATCCATTCACACAGTCATGTGCTGAGTCTAAGAGGAGGAGGAAAGATCATTTTTTTCCCCAAATTTGGTATCCAGCTTTCTAAAAAAAGACAAAGCACATTTTATCATCCTGGAAGAAGTGACTTCAGTGAAGCAGATAAAGTGTCTAATAAGGCCTAATTATCTCATGTTGTGATTCTTTTTAAATCACTTTTAACCTCAGGAAGAATTTTAATTATCTTGTATAATAAAGTCTTTCCTTATTTCACCCCCTCTAGGAGAAAAGGCATATTAAACCTTATTTTTGTCAAAAGATAAGAGCAGTATTAAGTTTAAATTGATGTCATTATGAAATATTCGGTATCAGGATTACAAATTTCAACTTCAGTAATTATTCGATTGGTCACAAAAAGAGTATCATTTCACCACCAACTCCTAGAAAGAGGCCATCATTGCTCTCAGCATGCATGCGACACACCAGGGACAGTGGGGAGAGAGAAAAATGTATTCTTTCTATTCCAGTAGAGTCTTGTGATTCCAAGGTTAAATTATTGAAGCAGTTTGGGAGGTACTTTTTAATATGATTTTCAAAAAGTTTTCTCCTCATTATCAACTCTTTAATAAACACTTCAAAGTTTCTGTGAGCTTCCCTATTGGGAAAAATATTAATTCATGAGTCTTCTTCCCAAACATACAGCTCAGTTCTCTCGTTGGGATTCAAGAACTCAAGAAGGAAATATTATGCAAGTGTCTGCATATGGAAAGACAAAGTTTCCCTTCGTCTTTTTTCTATTTCTCCTACAAATGCACTCCCTTCATGCTTGGCACATAACCTCTATCCTGCAATATGATTCTAGCGCGAGGCACGGGCCCTCCAACTGGGGGGAGGGGAAGGGAGGCGCCTGGGTGAGGCGCTTCCGAAACAGGGTGTTAATCTCTTTCTCTCCTCTTCATTCCCAATCTATATAAAGTAACAGCAGTAGTTACTGTTGACTACATACTAGGCATTGTGATAAGCACTTTCCAACACATTTATCTCATTTTTCTTCACAACAACTCTATCCCCATCTACTAATGAAGTCATTGATCCTTAGAAAAATGTTCAGTAGCTTTCCTGAGGTTACATAACTAGTAACTGGTGGAATTTGAATGCATCTCTGTTCCAATACAGAATCCATTCATTTAACCACCACACCAACTGTAACACAACCTTTATTTTGATAGAGAACAAGTAGTTGCAATGTGGATATTCATGATGCCCTGGAAAAGCATGGAATTTTTCATATACTTACATGTTTATGTAGTCATCTTCGACCCTTGCCACAGAAATCCATTTGGGTGAAATCTTAAAGCAGACCATCCTCATGTTAAAACACATGATGGAGAATTACAGAGATGCAGAATTCAATTATGTGGTATTTTACTCAAAGGAACTCAAGTTCTCTTTGGCTTACTACAATAGAAGTCTATGTTTTATTCTGGTCAAATCCCATTGGCAGTATACAGGGAGTGGGAGAGAAGAAGGTCATTTGTGCATTTAGGGGCCCAAATAACCAGGGGTTCTGACATCTCACAAAGTCACCTTTGGTGCTAACCTCTAGCCTGGGGCCTTGGAAAGAAAGAGTAGAGGGTTTTCTGAACCAGGCATTATTCTGTCAGGCACTATTCTCAGTTTTTTACACATATTAACCCCTTTCATAAAACCACTTATGATTAGTCATTTATTATGATGATGTAAATAATGTTGCTTTAAACTGTGTTATTCAGTTTTGTACTGGGAAGTTTAAACCACTGCCTCCTAATCTTTCTTGAACTATTAATTTGATTAGTTCAGTCAACACAAAGGTAAACTTCAGACAAGTTGACCTATCTAATCTGTTAAAACACAGACTGCAGAGCCCCACTCTCAGAGTGTATGATTCAATAGATCTGGGATGATGTCCAAGAATTTTCAGATTCCCTAGGTGACACTGAGCTATTGACATAGATAAACCAAAAGGGCTTAGCTTGCAAAGGTGTGGTAAAACCCCACCTAAAGAATATGGACCTTTGGAATCTCTGGGGAATGCAAGAGAATGGCTTATAAGAATGCGTACAACTCTAGGGTGCCTGGGTGGTTCAGTCACCAAAAGCATCTGGCTTTCGCTCAGGTCATGGATCCCAGGGTCCTGGGATCGAGCCCCACGTCAGGCTCCTTGCTCAAGCCTGGTGGGGAGTCTTCTCCTCCCTCTCCTTTGGCCCCTCCCCACCATGCTCTCTCTCCATCTCTCAAATAAATAAATAAAATCTTTTAAAAAAATGAACGGCGAGGCACCTGGGTGGCTCGGTTGGTTAAGCCTCTGCCTTTGGCTCAGGTCATGATCCCAGGGTCCTGGGATCGAGCCCCGTATTGGGCTCCCTGCCCAGCGGAGAGTCTGCTTCTCCCTCTCCCTCTGCTGCTCCCTTGCTTGTGTTCTCTTTCTCTCTCTCTCTCTGTCAAATAAATAAATAAATCTTAAAAAAAAAATGAATGGGTACAACTCTGATTTTGATTAGAATTATAGAAAACAATGTCCCTGGGGGCACCTGAGTGTCTTAGTCAGTTAAGCTTCCTCTTCCTCTTCTTGATTTTGGCTCAGGTCATGATCTCAGGGTCATGATATCAAGCCCCATGTCGGGCTCCACAATGGATGTGGAGCCTGCTTAAAGAGTCTCTCTCTCTGTCATCCTCTGCCCCTCTCCACTCTCTCTCTAAAAAAAATAAAATAAAATAAATAAAACAAACAAACAACAACAAAAACAAACAGAAAAATACACTGTCCCTGGATATTAATTATAATAAGATTTCCAAATGTCATGTAAGCAGACAAGTCTTCAGCTAAAATTATGTCGTCTTGAGTTTGCATATCTCCAGGGAGGAAGGAGATGCTGTGTCCTGCTGTGTCCTTTATGCTTGGTGGGACTTCCCCTAACCCTTTCTAAAAAGAAAACTTCAGAGATTTTAGGGCAACCTGACTTAGAGCCACCTTGATATAAAGAAATGAGAAGGCATTCAGGAAGAGATCTCACAGGCAATCCATCTCTCTGGCCGGGAGGAAGGGAAGCCAAGATCATCATGAGAAATGGGCTCTCTGAAAACAAGCCCTTGTAAGGCACTGCCTAGCCGACCCTCATAACCCGCGCAGGGTAGATACACGCAGAATAAGGACACCATTCCTCAACTCTGGACTGCTTCCGACTTTGCAATTTGAGAAGAAGGCAGAACATGACATTGTGATCGATACCCCATTCCTCTTCCTCCGTGGGTAATATTGCTTAGAATCCCGTCAGTGCCAGAGTCAATTTCAAGGGCCTCTACAGAACATGATTGTATCTGGGGCCTTTCAAGTTCCCACTGTGAGATTGCTTTGTAGGACATTTTTCTAAAATAAATTGTTGCATGTTTTGGTTTCTGCTTCTGATTCTCACTGCCCTTGCTAGATTGGTTATTTTAAAAGTCCTGTTTTAACCACAAATGAGCAACTCAGTTCTGTCTTCCATGCAGGGAATGAGATCGTTATCGTTATACCAAAAGCTGATCTTTTCCTATTCTTCTGAGATTATGTTGGATTGGGAAGGGTGAGCAGTTACTCCCTCCTCTCTGTTCCTTCCGTCTGAGAAGGACCTGGTACAGACAGCCAGCCAGAGTGTCACCAGAAGCCACAGGACCTTCTCACTAAGCTCAAATATGTAACAAAACTCTTTAAGAAAAAGAAGTTGCGGGCGCCTGGGTGGCTCAGTCGGTTAAGCCACTGCCTTCGGCCCAGGTCATGATCCTGGAGTCCCTGGATCGAATCCCGCATCCGGCTCCCTGCTCGGCGAGGAGCCTGCTTCTCCCTCTGACCCTCCCCCTCTCATGTGCTTGCTCTCTCTCATTCTCTCTCTCTCAAATAAAAAAAAAAAAAAATCTTAAAAAAAAAAAAAAAAAGAAGTTGCTCCCTGAGAGTCTCTCTGAGGGAGTGTCCTTCCATCACCAAGCATTTCTTTTTCTTTTTTTAAGATTTTTATTATTTTTATTTGAGGGAAACAGAGAGAGAGTGATAGAGAGAGAGCACAAGAGATTGGGGTGAGAGGCAGAGGGAGAAGCAGACTCCCCGCCGAGCAGGGAGCCCGATGCGGGACTCGATCCCGGGACTCCGGGACCATGACCTAAGCCCAACCGACTGAGCCACCCAGACTCCCTCACTAAGCATTTCTATATGAAAAAGGGACAGCAGGTATGAGCCCTGAGGTGGCAAGGAAGAAATAGTTCATGCTAGCAATTCTCCCAGTATCATTTCATTTACTCGTTGAGCAAGTGGTTATCAAAGGCCACTGTATATATCCATGTATATACCAGTATACCAGCACAGTGCTGAACTCTGGAAATGCGTGAGGGAAAAGAGACAGAGAGTCCCTGCATCTACATTATATTTCAACAGGAAAAGCAGATATGAAACAACTACGTGCATTAATAACTAATTGTGGTTGCAATAAGGCTTGTGGGGCACTGTTACAGTGTGAGGAGCTCAGCTGTCCTGGGAACGGGAAACTCTTCCCTAAGGAACTGACTCCTACACCAAGTCCTAAAAGAGGAGTAGCGTTCTCTCACAGGAGGGATACAAGCAGGGCAAAGACCCAAAGGCCCAAATGTGGGAGCAGATTGGGGGATTTGAGGAACTAGTGGAGGGCTGTGTAAATGGGATAAAGACAGCAAGACATCCAACAGGAGATGGAGTTCAGGTGGGGTGATCGTGCGCCCACGATCGAATGTGAAGCCTCTCCAAACATCAAGGACGTTGTCCAGAATAATCAAAGTGCTGTCCTCTGATCCACTTTTATAATCCAAAGCGTCTCGTGGAGTGCTTGGCAAAAGATGTTCAATGAATGTCAGTTGAATAATGAATAAATTAATCAGAAATGTAAGCATGTGTGTAAAATCTATCTTTCACATTGGAATCTGTGCTCTGGTCCATTTGCTGCAATATTCAAAATCATATAAGTGTCTGGGTTTCTTGAATTTGAAAAGGCAGCCTAAAATAATTATTGAATTCTGAGCCACTATTCTCTCCAGTTAATTCCCAATGTAGCATATGCACTCCTATCCAGCATTTCTGGTTCTCTGTCCAAATGAAATAAGAATATTTTCAAAAGACATATTGGAGCACTTATACCATATCAGACATCAGAAAATTCTAAAATTTTAATTTGTAAGAGCCAGAAGCGATAATAGTATCAGAAACAGCTGAAAACAGTATGGACAATGGAATGAAAGACCTCCTCCCGACAAAATTTTCCACTCTTTACAAACATTCTTTTTTTGTATCTATCCCCATCTCTGAATGCATTTGGCCAAAAACTTTAAAATTTAAAAGTAAGATGGACTTTTTAGGCAGTTGATGATTTTTTCTCAATCACTCTATTCACGTTTATATTCATCTGTTTATATTTCCTGAGCTGTTACCATCTATCAGCCACCATGCTAAACACAAGAAAAGCAAAAGTGGATGTAACGTATTCTCTTACTGTCAACAGTGTTAGAAGGAGTCTATAGACAAAAGGCACTGAAATGTCTCAGGTAGAAAATTTGGGTCTGGGGCAGTAGAGACACCCAAGAAGGAATGGCCAGTTCTATCTGTGTGGGGTGGGGGGACACCGAGAAGCTGCTACATGGAGGTGTAGACAGGAAAGGCTCATAGGGGAGCTGACATTTTCCTAAGTGTTGAAAATGTTCACTATACAACCAAGGGACATAGAAAGGTAGCATTCCGGGCAGAAGGAGCAACCAGAGCAAATGCAGGAGGAGCTAGAATAGCTTGCAATGCTCCAAGAGCTCCCTGAGGCTTGGTACAGAAGAGCACAGGGTTTGTTCCTGTCTAATCAGAAGCACCTTGTATTGAAGAGAGGGCAGCTCCGAAAGATTCTTAAGCAGGGGAATGACAGAGCCAAGAATTTTATTTCCAAAAAGTCTCTCTGGTAGCAGTGTAAAGAGTGGGTTGGGTGGAAGTTAAGACTAAAGATGATTATCTAGGCAGGAAATATTACAGAGCTAGAACCGATAGAATTAAGATGGCTTCATGAAAATGTTGGTCTAAAATAAAAGGATAGTTAATGCAACTTTCATCCCATTAACACATTAGTAACTTTGTATAGGATTATTCAAGGCTATAGTTGGCTAGACTTTAAGGTCATCTAACCTGGTGCCCTAATTTGCTAAAGAATCTAAGACCCAGAGAAGCAAAGGTCCCAGAGGTAAGCAGGACAGAGTAGGCTCAGGTATCCTCAGTTTGGGCCAGCTCTCCTGAAGGCACCTGTCTCTTCATCTCTCTTTACTTTATTAATCAAATAGTGACCAGCTGTCAAACAGCACTACGAGGATTCTATTCTAAGGAACTATGCAAGAAATTGTTTATAATACAAACCATCATTTCATTTTATATTTTGTATACTCACTTGTTTACATTACATTGTGCTTGCCTAAAATTATTTTTTCAACTTTGGAAGTTTCTGTAAGACCCAATGAACAAGGGCCATACAAAAGGCAGTGATCATTAACATTTATAAAGCTCATTCACATTCATCTTTTATGTCTTGGGTGGTGGTGATCTAAGGGAGTATATTGCTATACAAATATTATAAGCCTGGGGTGCCTGGGTGGCTCAGTCAGTTAAGCAACCAACTCTTAATTTAGGCTCAGCTCATTATCTCAGGGTTGTGAGATGAAGCCCCATAATGGGCTCCATGCTCAGCATGGAGTCTGCTTGAGTTTCTCTCTCCCTCTCCCTTTGCCCTCCCCCACTCTCTAAAATAAATAAGTAAAATATTTTTTAAAAAATGATAGGCCTGTGTTTGAAATCCAGTTCTGCCACTTGCTAGCTGTGTTATCTTTGGGAAGTCACTTAATCCCTCTGTGCTTCAATAAGATAGGCATAATAATAGAACCTCTCTGGTAGGGTTGTGGAAATATTAAATGAGTTAATGTACTAGAACAGTGTTTGACATATGGCAAATACTATATAAGTGGTAGCATTTATCAGCATGGATAAAAAGGTTCACTAGCCATGGGGTGGTCCAAAATGGGACCCTAACAAAGATAAGGCCTAGCTTTGTATCTCACCAGAGGTTTATCTCTGGCTGTTTTCAACCTTCCATGAGTCTATTAGGATGTTTCATATGATCAAGTTAAATTTGGATGAGGTGATTCTCCCAGTCTCTTTGTTTGTGATTATTTTCTTCTGACTTCCTTTCTTCAAGTGTTATATTTTCTCATTAAGGAAATAGTGTTGCATCATTTTGCAAGAATTGTACTAAACTTACCTAAAAATATCACAAACTCTCCTGAATACTCATTAATGATACAGTTGAATTTCTTCAAATAATGAGAAATCCATTCTCATATTTCCTGAATCTGCAGCCAAATACTAATTTTTATTGTTCTAATAAGAGATACCCCTTTGTTCAATAATGAACAGGTACTGAGACATATTAGGTGGTGGAGATGCAGTTAGGAATACGGAGACATTTCCTGGACTCAGGGGAATCACCATTTTATAGAGGATTTGTTCATTGCACTCCCATCCATAGAGTACCTACTGAGACCCAGGCCCTCTTCTTGGGAATGGTGGATAGTGCTGACTGGGATCCACATAGTCCCTGCCTTCATGGAGCCTCAGGTCTAATGAGGGATATAAAGAACAGATAGGGAAACAAAAAGGCACATAATTACAGACTGAGAAAAGACTCCATGGGCAAAGAACAACCTCCCCACTCCTCCAAGGGAGCAGGTCTGTGTAAATAAGGTGAGAAGAGAAAGCCACCATGAAAAAGTAATGACTAGGGGGAACACCAGCCCAGGAGCCTGCCATAAAGGAACAGAGGAAAAGAGTCAGAGTAGAAGGAACAGTATAAGAATTCCTCATATCAGCAAGAAGAAGATAGCAGGAAGGGAAAAATGAAGGGGGGGAAATCGGAGGGGGAGACCAACCATGAGAGACTGTGGACTCTGAGAAACAAACTGAGGGTTCTAGAAGGGAGGGGGGTGGGGGCATGGGTTAGCCCAGTGATGGGTATTAAAGAGGGCACGTTCTGCATGGAGCACTGGGTGTTATATGCAAACAATGAATCACGGAACACTACATCAAAAACGAATGATGTAATGTATGGTGATTAACATAACATAATAATAATAAAAAAAGGAACAGTATAAGTGAAGTGAAGGCCCCATGATAGGAAAAATTTAACTCTATTCAAGCAGCAGAAGCAGCCCAGTGCGGCTGGGGTGAAGGCGGTATGGCACCAGATGAGACTACAGATGCAGGCAGGGACCCAACCTGCAGAACATTGTAAGCCATGGCCAAGAGTATGTATGTTAGTCTTAAGGCAGCAGGAAGTCATGAAAAGATTTTAAAAGGTGATGTGCAATTTACATTTTTTAAAGTTCCACTGGATGCTGCTTTAAGACTGGATTGGAGGGTTGAGCAGTAATATAGATGGAACCAGGGAAAAAGCTGAGATCATCAGGCAGCCCATCCCACTGCCCACTCTAGAGCTAACGCTGGGAAGGTAGAGTGCAGTTGAAAAGAAGCAGAGGAATTCTGATTCATTTGCAAGTAGAATGTGTGATCTCACTGATGAATTGGAACTACAGGATGAGGAATAGGGCAGAATCAAGGATGATGACGCCCATGTCTGTGGCTCAGGCAAATAAGTAGACAAGGATGAGAAGGACTGGGGAGGAGCTGGTTTCATGAGAAGAAAAAAAAAATCTGTTCACTTTTTTAATTTGGTCTTACACAGACAGACCCTTTTGTAAATAAGTACCTTGTAGTAGTTAAGTCCTAATAGAGTTTCATACCAATAATCCAGAAGATTGCTTTATGTACTCTGACACACCAAATTAAATGCAAGGGAGGGCTGCTATCATCCCTGGATCACTTTCTTCTCTGGATAGTGGGCATCCATTACTAAATGTGTCTGGTAAAGTAAACCTAAGAGTTGATAATATCTCAAAGGCGCTTCGCCTCCCCTCTCACCAGCCTGAACTTGGCTTGGTACTAGTGTAAGCTGCCTATTAATGCAGCTGAATCCTTAACAGGTCTGATATTAGAGCATGCAACGGATAGCTATCTTAGAATACCGTGTTACACTGAAATTTTGGTGCGTCTTCATAGCTATGTGGCCACCCCAAACGATTAGCCTGACTGTGGGTAAGTGAAATGAGGATTCTGGAATAAGGGTCAAGGCCCCCAAAATGATTAGCCCAACCCAATCGTGGCATTCAAATTCCCTTTGCCAATGATCAGATCAGGGATGGGCATGCGATTCTATCCTAGTCAATTCCAGTGAAGGAAAAACTGTGGGCTTTTGCAAAAGTGTTTTTCTTGGTCCTAAGAAGGAGACACAAGGAGAGACAAATCCAATAGAAAGACACGAGCTAAGCAGGAGCCCCTCCTCCTTCCTTGGATGCTGTGCTTTCCTCAGCTTCCTGTGACACAGGACAACCAAGTTTCTCATTGTTAAGCCAGTTTAAGTAAGGGCTTTCTCTTGCTGAGGCTAAGTGTATCTTCACTAATATATAGAAGCCTCGTGACTTGGGGAAATGGTCAAATCATTGTATGTTCTACTTGAGGGTGCGCTACTGCATTTTTTTAATGCTACAGATACCTATTTTTGAGAAACATGTATATTCTCTCAAGAGTTTATAAACCGAGGTGACTAGATTAAGTTTAATGACAGAAGAAAGCTGTCAAAGAATTAAAATACTTATCAATAATGTTTTCTACAGAATTATAGAACCACTTTCAAAAGAGAAGCAAGTGAAAGAAATTCAAAAAATGTGAAAATATAAAAGTAAAAACATATTGAAGACCACATTTGAGTAAATAACCCCTGAAAAACAAAACAAAAAAATAAAAGAACCGACAATAAAGGAGGTTTTCTGTCTCTCTCTTCTGTCTCTTGATTTATTATCTACCAAGTCAGATGAAAAGTAGAAATGGTACTATTGAAGTTAAGAGGGGAAAATTATTTGGAGGACACCTCTGATGTTGTAAACAGCAGGGAATTGTCTGAGCATCAAAAATGTCTTTGGATGGCAGGTTATAAAGAGAAAGGACTTACTGGCCTTTGTGGTCCCCAAATCCTGAAACAGGCAAGTCACTAGAGCAGGGAGAGATTAGTATGGATCACAAGATAAACAGAGGGTATTAAAAAAAACTGAGAACTGAGGGCCCCGAGGACAGAGAAACCTAGACCAGAAAAAAATGGGAGAAGGGGGAAGGCTGCCCAGCCCCTTTCCCTGGCACCAGGTCAGAGCACAGGCCAGGCTCCATTCCTCCAAAGCTACCTGTCTGGGAGGAAATTTCAGCTCGCGCTGTGTAAGTCTGCACATTTTAGATTTGGGCCACTATAGAGCTAGTCTATTTCCCTGGTTATTTTTTAAAATGTCACCTTAGGTATAAAGATTATGGTTGTTAGAATAATTTTGAAATACTTAACCTCTCAAAAACATAAAGTCTCAAACTTCTCATCTTCTAGAAAGTAAATGAAACAGGCTCCTGTTTTTTTCCTCTTGAGATTAAAAGAAAATTCAACTCATTCCCCTATTTCATACTATTTATAGTAACTATAATTTATTCTAAGTTTCCCACTAAACTTAGTCAAATCACCCACATAAGTGCTCATGTGTGTATAAATATACATGAAGATGTGATTTATTGTGAGCAAAAATATGAAAAGAACAGATTCACCTAGCAAATAAATTAAAGGATGTCTAATCACTTTACAGAATTAAACATTATGGGAGCTCTTTAAATACTGAGTTTCTATGATGAGTTTTCATAAAATTATTAATTCATAAACATTGACTTATGTAGTATGTCACTGCTCCCTCAGCTGTACCCACTTCACAGCACCAGGCCTTTTATGACGTGGGATATACAATAAAACCTCAATTACCTATGTAACTGATCATCGTCCTTTAAAAATAGCTGAACACATTTGATTTTTTCCCCCACAAGTGAAACAGTAACTGTGAATATGACCAAATAACCTAGACTTTGAGAAATGATCCAATGTCAGACTCTCTTGATTTTTTTTCTTTGGTGTCATAACAAAACCACAGCCTGTTCTCTACTGGAAATAGTGATGACAATCAATATGCCAAGTGGTGGTTCTCAGAGTGGAAATGAGATGAAACTTGGCTGGGGGCTTCTCCTCTCTCTAGAAAGACACTGCGTTTCCTGTGATGGGCATCGCCTGCCCCTAACTTCCATCTGGGAGGGGATGAGTGGGGACGGGAGTTTCTACTGTTTTCCAGAGTTAGAGGTACAAGGTCAGCAGTGCAAAGAAGTGGGCATCCATGGGGAGGCCACTACTGGATGGCAGTTATCAGGTCTGTAGAACACAGGAACAGGGTAAGAGCAAGGACATTGACCCTTTGGACCTAAGATGGGAAGCCAGCGGGACATCTGGTACCACCACAGGAAAGCTAACTGTGCCCCACAGAGCACAGACTTCCTGGGTCATCAGCAGCAGAGGGTGTGAAGGCCAGAGCAGAAGCAAGTGCAGATTCATTAGGGAGTTCTTGTGAGGACAGCTGTGAGGACATCTGTAAGGACGCCTGTGAGAATACCTCTATGGACACCTGGGAGGCCTCCCCTGAGCTGAACCCACAGAAATCCTGGGAAACACTTGGAAGGAGACCTATTTACATTGAGGGAGTTAATGGGACATCTTATGGCAATTACTTGGATTTGGGGCCTTTACAGTGAGCTATTCCCCCTTTCTGAAATGTTCTTCCAGATAGACACATAGCTTATCTCAACTGCTTTGAATCTCTGTCAAATATCACCTTATCAAGAAGTATATCTCTGACCACCTTTCTTAAAATAGTAATACACACACACACACACACACAGTACCCATCCTGTGCCATTACTTTTGTTGCTCTAATGCACTATTATAACCTGACCTATCTAACATACATGTATTTATTACTTGACTATTTCCACTGGAAGCTCTGCAAGGCAGAAATCTGTGTTTATTCTATCTGCTGTTTTATTCCCAGAATGTAGATTGGTGCCTGGCACACAGTAGGCACTCAATTATCATTTGTTAAATAAGCAAACAAATCCACCCCACGCGGTGGTGTAATGGTCTCTCAGTTCTTTGTCCCAGTCTAGCTACACCAATTGGCGTATCTTAAGCCTTGTCATCACCCATAATCAATTGCCCCACCTCCACATCTCTCTCTTCTACTGGCTTATTCAACATTTCCCACAAACATTCCACAGACTTGGTAAGATGCCTTTACTTTCTTCAAACCATCAACTCTACCCTTCAAACCCAGATCCTCAATTCTGTCAGCTCAGCTACCATAGAATATTAGTCAATAATATTTCTTGATGCTCTATATTTCAGTTGTCCTGTCCTGCTGATCTGCCAACCCTGGGTGGCCCAGCCTCACTTCTTTGTGACTGCACCCTAGAGTTCAGCATTGCTGACGAGAATCACACAACAGAACCAATTAGCTAATTAGATTAATTCTATTGCCAACTTCACATGGGTCCTCCATTTTTTTCTTTTACTTTTACCACATTATATGTCCTCCTAGTTTCCAGAGAAAATAGAAGCCATCATATGGGAAACCCACAATCTTTTCAATAGCAAACACACAGGCCTAGTCATATCTCATATATTCTATCAACTTCCTTATCAACTTGGATCCCATTTCACTTACTTTCTGAGGAACTTACACTATCAACTATCCTTTGTATATTCATCTTCTTCCTGTGATCTTGTATTAGTTTTCTAGGGTTGCCGTACAAAGTACCACGGACGGGGTGAGACGGGGTGACTTCAACGACAGAAATTTGTTGTCTCACAGTCCGGAGGCTAAAAGTCTGAAATCAAGGTGTCAGCAGAGTTGGGTTCTTCTAAGGACTATAGATTATGTTCCATGTCTCTCTCCTAGCTTCTGGTGGTTTACTGGCAATCTTCGGCACTCCTTGGTGCACTCCTGAATCATCACCCCAATTTCTGTCTTCATCTTCATATGGCATTCTCCTGTGTGCGTCTCTGTATCCAAATTTCCACTTTTAATAAGTACACCAGTCATTTGAATTAGGACCCACCCTACTGCAGTATGACCTCAACTTAACTAATTACATTTACAATGAACCTATTTCCAAATAAGGTCACATTCTGAGATACTAGGGGTTAGAACTTAAATATATGAATTTTGCAGGACCCAATTCGACCCATAACAGATCTGCATCTTTCCCATTGGCTTTCAGATATGCTTAAATCTCTCCCCTTAAAAACATTTAACAGGGCTCACATTTCATTCTATATTCTGCCCCTATCTCTGTTCTTCTCTTAACACTCACTTTAAAAAAAAATTGTTATCTTTACCTGATGTCTCTATTTCTTTATTTCCCACTCTCCCCTTGATCCACTCCAAATAACTTTCCAACAGCTCCCACAAAGGTCAACAGTGGCCTCCTGTAGATAACACAATGGTTATTTTTCGTCCTCAGATTATTGCCCCCACCAGAAGCATTTGACAACACCAAACATGCCCACCTTCTTGAAATAGTCTCCTCCACTGGAGACTTAGCACTAGCATTGTTTTGTTTTTATCTTTCTACTCACTTTTCCCCTTTCTTTGCAAACTAATCATCTTCTTTGCAGCCTACAAGCAAGCTTATAATCCTTGATCATGGATCCTCTCCATTTTGTACTCTGTCCTCTCTTCCTAGGTGATTCCATATATACCTCTGGCTTCAGTGACCTCCCAGACACAAGTAACTGTGAATCCCACTGCCTACTTGCTTCTTCTTGAATGTCCTAAACTTTTGTTGACTTCACATTTCTAAAATTGAACATAAAATCCTCACTCCATCACCACCATTAATAGAACAGTCCTCCTCTTATGTCTGCAACAGCAATGAACTGAAGCATCAATCAGGCTTGACTAAAGGACTGTATACCAAAGCTGTTATTTCTTCCTTTAACTTCATGTTACCTCCAATTAAATCAGGTTTAAAATACTTAAGCATCTAGGATTATGATTTTTCAAGATGAAACATTTACATGCAAAAGTTCATTAACTCTCATGACAATTCTATAAGGTCATTTTATCTATTCACATTTTGTAGATGAGGAAACCAGGCTTAGAGAAGTTAATAATTCCCTCAGGATCACCTAGATACCAAATAATGAAGCTTTGTGTTGATCTAAATCTGACCTGAGAATCTGAACCCTTAGCCACACTACTAAACTATGATCACAATCATAGTATATATTGAAGTCATTAGGAGAAAGCAAAAAGCAGCATTTAACCCTGGTTTTAAGGAATTAGAGAAAATATGGATAGAGAAAGAAGTGAGAGTCATGCTGTCTGAGCAAAGGAAAGATTAAAGTGATCCTGACATATGAGAGGGACAGCAGAATCCATTCCATGGACCAGAGCCCCTGTTGAGGACTATTCTATAAAGCTTAACTTATAAGTGAGGGTCATAAAATGGAATTTCTCGAATGCCAGGCTGAGAAGTTAAAACCTGAACCACTAAACAATAGGAAATCAAGAGCAAAAGCACAGTGATTTTAAAAAGTGTGGGATAATACAGTCTGTTTTTGTTTCCACTGTCCTTTCCGACAGCACCCAAATCTCTCATAGCCTCTTTGGGTTCAGAGGGATAGTGAGGACATAAACTCCTCCTTTCTGAGTTATAACTGATAACTCACAGATAGGCACAATCCTGTAATCCCAGCAACAAACATGCATTAAAGGTGGTTAGGTTTTCAATACTAAATCTCTAGATCCTTCATAGGAATATACAAATTATTTAGAAAATGTACTTTCCTTGACCCGTTTATCTCTTCTTTTGTATAGTAATGCATCTTTTTCTCCATCAAAGATTTATGAGAGAAATTAATCTGAAGAATGATAGGGATAGGGCACCATTCTTCTGGGAGATGGTGATGCATTTCTTATGGTGACTACTCACACTCAGCTTGCAAAATGCCTTATTCTTACAGCAGGGTTGATGTATCAGGAGATGAACTTGTTGACCCACCAGAGGACTGAGATCATTCATAGATAGGTATACCTAAATGGGACCAGGCATTTTGCTAGGGACTGGAGATAGATGGAGAAAAGTGGTTCCTATCTTCATAGAGCTTACTGTCTTTGGGGGAAGACAGACAGTAATCATATAAACAGAAACATACCAATTGATATTGATGAAGACTCATATTACATAATTCATTTCAATGTGACAGATTAAAATTTGTTTTGCATTTTATGTGCCATAGTCCCTGATGTGCAATTTTGGAATTCCTATAGTACAGGATCCATTTGCATAAGTCCTCAAGCAAGTTACTTAATTTCGCTAAGGGTCAGTTTCCTCATATATAAAATGGGAGCAATAATAACAATGGGGAGTTTCATGAGGATAACTGAGATATTATGAGAGAGTGCTTAGCATTGTGCCTAATATGGACTAAATATTGGAATATGTTAGCTATTGTTACTCCCAGAGCCGTGCTTCTTAAGAATCTGCCACCTTGGGCGCCTGGGTGGCTCAGTTGGTTAAGCGACTGCCTTCGGCTCAGGTCATGATCCTGGAGTCCCTGGATCGAGTCCCGCATCGGGCTCCCTGCTCGGCGGGGAGTCTGCTTCTCCCTCTGACCCTCTTCCCTCTCATGCTCTCTCTCATTCTCTCTCTCAAATAAATAAATAAATAAATAAAATCTTAAAAAAAAAAAGAATCTGCCATCTTTCATTCTACAGGATACAGAATCTGATTAGTCAAATAGTTCTTAACTGCAACACAATGTTTTGTGCTACCAATAAATGTTGACTAAAAATCTCTTATGGGCAAATCATTATATAACATTTTGGAAGTAGGGAAAGAAGATGGTAACTTATTGTCTAATATGGGAAACAGATATGGATACAGATCAATATAGACACAAATGTATATACCATGTGGGAGTTGGACATGCTAAGTGAAAGCTGGAGATGGAAAACGCCAGACTGGAGATGATTCAAATTGGAACACTGGGGTGATCCTCATATCAACAGTAGCAAGCCTTGCCTGGATCTGGAGGTGGGACAGAAGCCCAGATGGAGGCAAAAAGAGAAGAGTGAACAAAAGGGAAACATTTCAATTTCACCCCAGTCCCCTGCTGGGGAAGGCCTCTTAACCAATGTCACTGGGCATGGTGTGGGGGGGGGGGTCACACATTTCAGGGAATGTTTCTATTAAAAGCACTATGACCATGATCATCCTAAGTGTTTGATGCCAACATCCATATAGGATGCAGGTCAGAGATACGAAACAGTCCTAGCCTGAAGTAGTTAAGATTTCTTTACATCTCAGAAGTATGGCTTAAAAGCTTTCAGCCTGAAAATTTATATCCTCCATACCTGCATTTAAATGTTTATAACAACATACATAATTGCCAAAACCTGGAAGCAACCAAGACGTCCTTCAATAGGTGAATAGAAACAGATGAAGATGAACATTCAGATGAGTGGATGAAAACATGGAAGAAATTTAAATGTATATTACTAACAGGAAGATGCCAGAATCTGAGAAGGCTACCTACTGTGTGACGGCAAGTGGATGACTTTCCGAGAAAAGCAAAACTATGAAGACAGTAAAAAGGCCAGTGGTTGCCAGGGGTTTGGTTGGGAGGCAGAGATGAACAGATTGGAGCATAGGCGATTTTTAAGGCAGTGAAACTGTTCTGTATGATACGGTAATGGTGGATACATGTCTCTACATATTTGTTGAAACTCACAGAACTTATGATGCCAGGAGTGAACCTTGACATCAGCTGTGGACTTTGAATGACAATGATGTGTCCCTCATGGTTCATGGATTGTAACAAATGGTAATTCTGGTGGGGGGTGTTGTCAGTGGGGGAGGCAGTGCATGCATGGGGCATATGGGGGCATATGAGGGCATATGGGGGCATATGGGAGCATATCAGCTTTGCTGTAAAACCAAAACTCAAAAAAATAAATAGTCTATTAATTTTTTAAAAAGGCAGTGGGGGCCCCTGGGTGGCTCAGTCGGTTAGGCATCCAACTTTGCTTCAGCTCAGGTCATGATATCAGGGTCGTGGGATCGAGCTCCCCATTGGGTTCCATGTTCAGCAAGGAGTCTGCTTCTCCCTCTCCCTCCCTCTCTGCTCCTCCCCCTATTCTCATGCATGCACTTTCTCTCATAGATAAATAAATAAAATCTTTTAAAAAATTTAAAAATCCCAGTGGATGGACACTGTGTAGATGGGTGACAGGTATGGAAGGCAAGCTTCTCTTTCCTTGTTCATCCTTTTCAGCTTTTCCGATTTTGCACCCTGACAATATATTACCTATTCAGTGAATAATTTCTTTACATAAAGAGGCAAAAATAAATATCCACACCAATGAAATTTATTTGAAGTCTACAAGTAATTAAATAGTACTTAGTCATATATCATATATGGAAATGTGCAGAAAGCATGATTGGTGATGCTGAGGCAGCTTTGAATCATCAAACCCATTTTATCACATAGGGAAGCAACACCAGCATATGAAGTACTTTGCTCCAGGTCACACAGCAGTGTGCCAGGAATACTTTTATCTGACCAGGAAGATGCTTCCTCTTTCTCTTCCTGCTTCGAATTGCAAGGCACAGAGCACGGCAGTTCACAGGACGTTCTAATGTATCACTAAGACAATCAAGTTAGCACAACAGATTGTCCAAAATTAATAAACCCTAAACCAGTTATATGGTTTGGATACCTTTACCACCTAGAAATTATAATCGACCTTCATACCTGACCTCTGGCCTCTGCATCCTGGTAAAGCCATGTCATTCAGCCAAGGGAGGGGTTTAAAGGCAACATCATGAATCTTCAGGACTCCCAGTAAATACCACAGCAAGAGGGCACACTCCCAGGAACTGGGGGGGCAGGGGAGGTTCTTAGTTCAAGTTTCCATATAAGGAAATGGGCACTAAAAGCAAAGATGAGAGATGAGAGATGATGACGTGGCTGATATTTATTGAGAATAATGTGTGAGTCATCATTCAAAGCGCTGTTCAGATATTAACTCACTTAACCCTATAGCCACCCAGGGAAGTAGGTGGAGCTCTGGTTCTCACTTCATAGATGAGAAAATGAATGTATTCGGAGGGTAAGCATCTTGTTGAGGTCACTTAGAGATGGAGTGAATCTATAAATTCTGGTAAACTGTGTCTACTTGGTATAGGATCCGTTTGCTCGTATCTTCCCCATGGATTAGGATTTGAAAACGGAGGCCACAGCTATCAGCAGGACTATGGAATTTGTTCCAGCACAGAGGTTTGAGGTATTCTGGGGGAAGAGGGGAAGCAACCTAAAGGTTTCATTCTGTTCAGAAGAGTCGCCTTCTGGGGCAAGGAGTCAGCAGGGGAGGTCTGCGTGTGGTGTAGTCTCAGGACCTTAGTAGCCAGATGGAATCTCAGGCCCTTAACTGGGACTCGTGTGCTGTAGATGCCCAGGTCCAACCTCAGGAGTAATTCTGATGACTTAGGAATCTCAAGGTGTGGTCCCCAACCAATATCAGCATCACCTGAGAATTTGTTAGAAATGCAAATCCTCAGGCCCCATCTCAGACCCCCTGGAGATCATAGTGAGGCCTAAAAGTCTGTGTTGGAACAAGTATTCGGGGTGATTATGATGTATGCCAAAGTGTGCGAACCTCCACCCTGTGGGATCCCCATATCTGATCCCTGTCCTCCGTCCCCAGAGCACCTTATCTGACAGTAATTTTCTGTGTATCCTTGGAAGCAACCTGAGCTCTCCTGATTCCGTGGGACGCCCACCTGCGACAGTAGCACGTAAATGGGGCCGGGGTGGTGGGGGGGGGTGGGACTCGGACTTCTATTCTTTTTTCTTACTATTTTAAAGAAGAGAGAAGATTCTCTCTCTTCTTCTGGAAATGCCAAAGGCAAACTAAATCATCAAGTTGGTTGTTTTTTGTTTGTTTGTTTTGACAGAAATGAATCACTGCGGGGAAATCTTTCAAGCTTGGAGTGATTTATTCCACTCAAACCCCAAGTCGTCCCAGGAGCCTTGGCTCGGCGAAAGGTCCAACTAAATCAAATGGACTGCAATGCCGGAATGAGCTGATTTTTCTGACCCTCTTCCAGATCGTGGGGAAACCCAGGACAGAATATCTCATACCACCTTCAGAACCTTCCCTTTTTCCCCTTTCTGTGCAGACAGCACGTTAAAAAGATGTGTAAGTCACTGCTCTAAGGATCTCTTCCACCTGCTCGGAATACAGGAAACTACAGATGCTGCGGCTGCCTCATCAAGGAAATGGCTTCTGGAATCCCAGTTCCAAAGAGGATTGTGTTCTTCACACGCCCTCTTGTGGCGACTCTTTAGTAATGCAACCAGGTAAGGACGCGGACTGTGCTCCCGTACAAGGCACACTTCAGAGAATTCGAAAGCTAGGAATTCAAGATTTGGGAAGCTTGTCTTACCCTAAATTATGCTTGTTTGGGGCCTTGTTGAAATCTCTAGAGCTATTCGTCCTGAGAGGATTGTGATCACGTGTCCCAATTAAAGCCGTTTTGCAAAGCATAGAGAATAAATACTGGCTTTTTTATTTAAAGAATGTCTTAACAGTTCAGGAGGCTGCAAGCCCAGACAGGGTGGCTGTGGAGCTCGTAGCTGGGTTTACATGGGCAAAGCAAAGTACAAGAGAGAGTTTCTATGATTTGCAGGATTATTCAGCGGTGAAACCAAAAACAAGCTATACAAGAAAGAGGTATGTTTGTAGGTCTGTCGGTACTTGACATACAAGTTCAGTGTGTGTCCTGCACAGCCCCCAGACCAAATCCCTTCCTCCTGCTGGTAGGGTTCTGAAAGCCAGCACCCTCCACCTGGTTCTGCTTCCTTGAGCAGGGAGGTGGTGATAACTTTCCTCACCTCCCCCAGGGAAACATGGCACTGCCCTTCCCTTACCCTTCCTTCACCTGAGAGACATCTTTCTGCCCCATTAACTTCTAAGAATGTAAAGCCTTTCCTGTTGATGCATGTAAGTTTAGCAGTATTATATTCCTGCTGTTCCTCTTCTGGATTTAAGGAAGAAATCTGCCTAAGGTTATAAGCTCCCCACAGAAAAACAAGATCTGATGCGCTGTGCGGTGTCTAGCTAATCACCTCCACAGATAGATATTAATGAAAGTTTGATCGTGGGAAGATTACATTAATTATTCAGTTTTTCTAATTGTCTAGAAATAAAAATGGGTTGTCAGAAGCTAGACAAAGATTTCCAGAACAGAGAAACATGGGGATGAGCGTGGGGATTAGGAAGCATGGCGGATTTAAGACAGGGCTTCTGGACCTTGGTTTTTGACTCTTCGGTTTGATAATCCTTTGCTGTGCGCCTGTGGAATGTGCGCTGTGGAATGCACTGCAGCGTTCCCGGCCCCCCTAGCTGCCCAGTGGCACCTCCCCCAATTGTGACAACATAAAATGTCTCCAGGCATTGCCAAATGTCCCCTGATGGCAAAACCACCCCCGGTTGAGAATCATTGATTTATGAGGATGCTGTCCGTAGAAAAATTGTTACACATGGTGATGGGTGAACTGAGATGGAGCAGAGGATGTCTGGCTGTGGGGGAGAGCTTCACAGAGATGCCAGGAGACAGAATGGGCTTTGTAGTTAGTGAGACCGAGTCTCGGACGAAATGATGTGAATTTAGGCCTCTTTTTTTCCCCCTAAGCCTCCAGTTTTTACATCTGTAAAACTTACATAGAAGATTAATAACAATGATGATATAACAACAGTAATAATCATAAAAAGGTTATTGAGAGGTTAAACGAAATAAAGGATCGGGGATATTGTCTAGTGTGTAACGGTGTCAGCAGATAGCGTTCAGGCCTCCTCTCCAGAAGTTTCTAGAAATAAAAGATAGCTTTTGGGGGCTAGTCTAAAAGAGCTCCGGGAGACTGGTGTGGGTGAGGTGGAAAGAGCCCTATACTGGGCATCTTTTGTGAATAATGTCACCCTGGCTTCCTTGTGAAGAATTATTCCTGCAACACAGGCTATGTGGGTACAGACCAACGTGCAGTGCAGATGTGTTAGCTCTCCAGATAAATAATCACTGCAGGGCAGCAAAGCATATAAAACATTCCAGAAACAGAAATATTTACAGTCTTTAAATGTCCACTTTGGTCTCTCGTTTTCAATCAGAAAAGTGCAAAATCACCCTTGTACCACGCGGAGTAAAATCCTTATGCTTTTGTATTAGGGAAACAGTCTTGGAGAATTGGAGGCAGAAGGAACGTTTGCAATGTTACTGGTGTCTGATAAATGCCCCTTCCTGAAATAATGAAGGCTACGTTTCCAGATGACTCCTGTAATCCTTCATGGAAACCTTAATGACTCGGTGAAAGCATCTTCATTGCCCTTACTCGTCCCTACAGCTTGAATTACATCGTTTGCTTTTATCTCATAGAAATTGCCAAAAAAATCAAAAGATGTTCAAAACGATTTAAAAATTCCCACACATTAACAGCAGTGGCATCAGTAATTTCTTCCTGAACTTCATCCCATTGAAGATGAATTCTCCTTTTCCCAGAATCCCTATACCCTAATCTGGACACATTTTTTATTTTCTCCTTTCTCTCCAACATCCAGGACTCCTCATTGGAAAACTGGGAGAGGATTCAAATTCTCCATATTTTAAACTTTGCCCACGCTATTACCACTGTAACAAATTATTCTAGGTTGAACTCTATGAAAATAACAATGTTTGACATATTTTACCTACAAAAATGATGAGTTCAGACGGGTCCAGACTAGAACTCTATCCCTATTCTCTCTTTTAAAATTCTGCATGTCTGATGTCATGTTCCCTGTGGAATTTTCCACAATGACCCCCTACCCTGAAATGATCTCCCCTTTCTAAAGATACCTACTCTGTGGTAGTACTGTTGTTTGCTCGCTCCGACATCACTTTTGGAGGTTTTTCCTTACCAGAGAGCATAAATCACAGAAATCAGCCGGGAGCACTGTATCTGACTCCTGACTCCTCTAAGTGCTTGCTGGGTGACCTTGGGGGAAGTTACATGACTTTCCTAAGTCTCAATTTCCACACATACAAAAGAGTTGTCCTAAGTATTGACAAAATGGATTCGATATTTGACATAACATCTATTAGGTAAGGGCTCAGTAAATGGTCCTTTATAAAATTGATTGGGGGTTGTTCTCAATGAATTCCTGAAGCCGGACCTTATTTATTGCAGTCTGCCCATAGTTCTTAACATACCATGGGTATTGTTACCCAATAACAGTGACAACAACAAAAACATAACAACTTATTTTTATACGGCATTCGTTCTGCCTGGTACTAGGCTAAGTATTTTCCTTGCATTATCTCGTGTAATCTTCCCCATTGTCCTGGGAGGTAGATACTGTTGTTATACCATTTTAGAGACGAGGAATTTGAGGCAAAGGGAGGCTTAATAAATGGAACATGCACACACATGGGGGAGCCAGAGTTGGAACCAAGGTCATCTGGTGTCAGAGTTCATAATTTGCTGGATACCTCCCCATGGATGCCCTACATGTATTGGAAAAAACTCAAAGACTTCTTTCTACTTTAAAGAGTCTGTGATTCAAATATAATATTCTTTCAGCACTGATTGATATTTATACTCACTTAACTAATCGATTGTCTCATTTTTTTCTTTGTGCCATTAACTGTTGGATATTTCATTTGGGTTGTAAGTAGCTATAGATTTTGTCAATGTAGCCATGCAGTACTAAATCACAGTTAAAATTAAGAATTCGGTTCATTTCTACAATTGACCTTCTGGATGTGGGGTAGCATGTGAGACACATAACAAATGTATTTGAATACTTTACGGTCCTTAGCTAAAAGTATTCAGAGCTATATCATGTTAAAAGACTGAACTGGGCATCTTTAGAGGGGGTGCCACGGAAGTCTCAAACATAACTGAACTTTGAGAATCATCACAACAAACATCACATACATACCCCTGTGTGCCCAGCCCATACTTTGTGAGGTGTCATGGGAGCTCAATGAGAATACAACATGACCTTTGACTGCAAGGAACTTACAGTCCTGTGAAGATAGTAACATTCTCATGTGTAATCAGATGATAGTGCAAATCAACACATTCATCCAATCAACAAATACCGATTAAGAACCGACTGCCTGCTAAGCCTGTGCTGGGAGCTGGGACAGGGATAATCAGGTTGGGTCTGGCCTTGCCCCCATGAGCCATACTACCTGGGAGAATACATGACCGATTTGGGGGGAAAGGTAAAAAATAATATCACAGTTTAGAGAGTTCATTGAGGACGAGGGTAATTGGAAAAGGCCTCTGAATTGCAACCAGGATTTGAGTTTGGTCTTCAACAAAGTCTGGTAGAATGCCACTTGGCGACTTAATTCCCAAACACAGCAATCAATACAAATGCATAGCATCATCTCATCAATTTCACACTGGTGGTAGAAGACAGCCGATGAAACATGATTACACTTCCAAAATCTGCATTCCTCTTGACATCAAACTTAATAGCATTTTAAGCTTAGTATTCTTATTTCATTTACTGAAAGAACCAAGGCAAAAATAACCTCAAATTTGAAAACGTTCCCTGCAAAGATTCCTATAGCACTATGTTAAAAAGCCAAAGTCCTGCACCATGGTTAAAATGGAGGTGTTTTCCTTTCAATTCAATACCTCAATTTTCAGACCTTAATATCTTAGGCTTTTCAATCACAGGAAGTTGGTTACAGAGAGTAGTTACGGGGAAGCAGGAGACTGCTGATAGCATACTTCTGCAGTATAACCACTGCCTGTCATCTTTAAAATGGTTAAGTAAGCAATCCAAAGAAAAAGATGTTGAGGGTTAAATTGCTAACTCAATCGAGATGAAAGACCTGGGCAGGTCAAACTATTTTTTTTCCATTTCCTTTAATACTAGCGGGTAGTGTAGGAAGCCCCGCCATTTCCTTCCCCATATGATGGTTCAGAGGAGCTTTCTCCAGTGTAATTCACATGGTATCAGGGATTATCTTTTTATCTGCAAACTAAACAAGATGAAATTATGTCAGCACAAGTCTCTGCAGACAAGATATGTCAAAAAGATAAATTACATAATTTATATTTGCATGCCTTTGCATTTTTAATATTGTTATATTCTTGGCATTTCTAATTATATTTGCATTTTAAGCATTGAATTCATTTTTAATTTCAGGGGTAAAATGATACGAGATAATTAGGAATGGATGGACATGGGACACTTTCAGATCCTTTTCTCTGCCACAGCAACAATCAAAGACATGTTTCCTTCCCGTGATACCCCCCAGGGACCACAAAGACCAGTATAATAAAACTTAAGGCCCAGCTGATTATTAATATGGTACCTCTTGCTGTTGTCCAAATTATCCTTTCATTGCGTGTTGGCAGACTGTACACCTCGGTCCTTGCGACGCCTCCTGGTAGGGGGTAGAGTATGCATCTCTGCCCCACCATTAAGCCTGCGCACGTCAGGGGACGAGGAAGTTTTCAATATGCCGCCACCGCCTCTGTGCCCTTGCTCTCTGCGGCAAGAGCACCGTGTCCCAGACAGGGGCTGCTCCTTCAGCCCGGATCCAGGAATGAGGGGACACGGGGAGTGGAATTACAGATGGCCTACAACACGGAGCAGAGCGGCAGCCAACTCACAGCCTTTATGTAATGAGAGAGAAATGGATGCTTATTTCGGAGACCACTAAAATTCCGAAATCATTACACGGAAAATCTGACTGATACAATAAGCAGTGGTGATTATTCTGTCATACTGTCATAGTATTTGTATACAGCGAAAGAAACAATAAGCAACGTGGAAACGCAGCCTACATACAGAATGCAGTGGAAATGTACAAAACGCCCCCCCAGGGAACATGCAGCCCGCGGAGAAAATGTCTCAAACCATCTGTTAAGGGGTTAATATCCAAAATATATGAGGAACTCATACAATTCAAGAGCAGAACAAACAAGCAATCCAATTATAAAATGGGCAGAAGACTCAAATAGACCTTCTTCTAAAAGAAGACAGCCAGGGAGCCTGGGTGGCCCAGTTGGTTAAGCGACTGCCTTCAGCTCAGGTCATGATCCTGGAGTCCCACATCGGGCTCCCTGCTCAGCGGGGGGTCTGCTTCTCCCTCTGCCCTCTTCCCTCTCGTGCTCTCTGTCTCTCATTCTCTCTCTCTCAAATAAATAAAATCTTTAAAAAAAAAAAGAAGACAGCCAAATGGTACATGAAAAGATGAGCAACATCACTAATCATCAGGGAAATGCACATCAAAACCACAATGAGCTATGACCTCACACCTGTTAAAATGGCTGTCATCAAGAAGACAGGAGATTGCAAGTGTTGGTGAGGGTGTGGAAGAAAGGGAACCCTTGTGCACTGTTGGTGGGAATATAAATTGGTGCAGCCACTGTGGAAAATAGTATGGAGGTTGCTCAAAAAATCAAAAATAGAACTACTATGTGATCCAGCAATCCTATTTCTGGGTATATATCCAAAGGAAACGAAAGCAGGATATCAGATGTAGCTGTACTCCCATGTGCGTTGCAGCATTATTCACAATAGTCAAGACATGGAAACAACCTGAGTGTCCATTAATGGATGAATGAATAAAGAAAATGTGATACATACACACACACACACACACACACACTATAATATTATTCAGCCATAAAGAAGAAGGAAACCCTGCCTCTTGTGACAATATTGACGGACCTTGAGAACATTATGCTAGATGAAGTAAGTCACAGGAAGACAAGTACTGTAGGATCTTACTTCTGTGTGGAATCTAAAAATGCCAAACTATTAGAAATAGGGACTAGAATGGTGGTTGCCAGGGGCAGGGGGAATGGGGAGATGTTGGTCAAAGGGTATAAACTTCTAGGGATGGAGGTGTTACCTAACCTGATTGTGGTACTCATTTTGTAATATATGTGTATCAAATCGTCACACTGTTCATATGAAACGTATATGCTGTAAGCCAATAATACCTCCATAAATCTGGGGGCGGGGAGAATGTGCTACAGAGTTATCTTCTTCCTCTAAGAGCATCCACAGAAATCAGTAATGGCTCCTCGGTCTGCACCCACTCCATACACACTTACTGTGAGGCACTAGCCCCATCTTTCATGTCTGTCTGTCAGCTTGTCATGTGGGCTCACCTTCCAAGTTGAAGAACCAGGACTAAGCTGAGTCAGTACACAAATTATACAGAGCAGCACTGGAAAAAGTGATTTAAAAATGCCCATGACTTAAGTGGCCCCATGACTGCCTCTCAAGGCCGTCTCAGTATCATGACTATCAAATTTTAAAATAACATGTATTTCACATATCCTGCCTAATTGTTAGGAAAGACTGCATTTTAAAATCTTAAACTCCTGGGGCGCCTGGGTGGCTCAGTCAGTTAAGCGTCTGCCTTCAGCTCGGGTCATGACCCCGGGGTCCTGGGATTCAGCCTCGCCTGGGGCTCCCTGCTCAGCGGGGAGCCTGCTTCTCCCTCTCCCTCTGCCCCTCACCCCTGCTCGTGCTTTCTCTCTCTCTCTCTCTCTCAAATAAATAAATAATCTTTTAGAAATAAATAAATAAAATAAAATCTTAAGCTCCTTTCCTCTAGCTTTAATCTACTTTATTTGGCCCCATAATAGTGTTCCCTTCTATCAACTTTCCCCTTCACAAGGCCATTTTTAGTCCTGCCTCTCTCCATACGGATGCTCTCAAGTCTTCTCAGGCAGTTCCTTCCCCCTCTATAATGTCTATTTCAAGATTCCCGAGAGATTGACAACTCCTAGAAATACCACTCACCCATCTGCTTTCTTTCCCGTCTTTCATAGTGGGGCCTAAATTTTGCTCTCTGAAACACAGCTTCCTAAAGGCTGCATGACTATGACAAACCTGACATGCTTATAGCGAACTGACTGACTCTCGTCTAGGTTTTGTGCGCCTGCCAATTTCAAGAAAAGTGCTGAAGTTGCTATGTGTGTGCATGTGTGTGTCTGTGCCTACACGAAAATGTGAACCACACTTCTTTCTCTCTTGGACGCTCAGGTAAGGGTAATTCTCTCTCCCTCCTTCCCCTCTTTCTCCTCTTCCTCCTCTTCTCTTTCTCCTTCTTCTTTTACTCCTCCTTCATCTTACTCTTCTTATTCTTCTCCTCCTCCTTTCCCTTCCTCTCCCTCTTCCACTAATTCAAACCTCACCTCTAGTTACAGTTCTACCCACACTTCCCTTGTTGCTTTTATCTTCTCTAACTTGTGGGAGGGGTTCCCTCTTTGTTCCCGTCCCAAGTGCTAGGAAGCCCATCGCTGTCAACACTTGAAAGTTTTTTTATTTTCATTTTGAGTTTTCTTTTTTTTCCCCAGCTTTATGGAGGCTTACCTGACAAATAAAACTGTGTATGTTTAAGATATACAACACGATGTTTTGATATGTGTAAACCTTGTGAAGTGATTGCCATAATCAAGCTAATTAACACATCCACTACCTCACATAGTTATGTCTTTTGGTGTAAGTGGTGAAAACACTTAAGATCAACTCTCTTAAACAATGCCAAGTTTATAATACAGTATTATTAATGATAGTCACCATTTAATGATACATTAAGTCTCCAGAATTTATTCCTCCCACATAGCTGAACCTTTGTACCCTTTGGTCAATATCACCTCATTGCCCCCTCCCCTTAGCCCCTGGTAACCACCATTCTTAAAATTTTGAGATTCCACATATAAATAAGTTCATAAAATATTTGTTTTTTTTGCGTCTGGCTTATTTCACTTAGCACAATGTCCTTCAGGTTCATCCATGTTGTCACAAATGGCAAGACTTGCTTCTTTCACGAGGTTGAATAATGTTACATTGTATATATTTATACACATTTTTTGTCCCCATTCATTCATCAACAAACACTTAGGCTGTTCCCATATCTTGGCTATTGTAAATAATGCTGCAATGAACATCTCTTTGAGATATCTCTTTGAGATAGTGATTTCATTTCCTTTGTATATATGCCCAGAAGTGGGATTGCTGGATCATATGGTAGTTCTAGTTTTCATTTTTTGAGGAACCTTCATAGCATTTTCCATAGTGGTTGCACCAGTTTCCCACAAACACTGCAAGAGGGTTCCCTTCTCTCCACATCCTCGCCAATACTCGTTACCTCTTGTCTTTTTTATGATAGTCAGTAAATACTCTGCAGAATAAAACTTTGGGTAACTGATAAAAGGTATTTAAAAAAGAAAGTTGGGGTATATCCATATGCCAGGGCAACACCACATGTGACCAAACAAAAGAGTATTCTTGTTGCAAACCACAATTAACCTGGTCTGCTCTGAAGGGACAGACCAAATAGGTACTCTTTATTATGATTATATCCAGAAGAAAAAAAATTTTTTTTATCAGAGTGGAAGTATCTGTATTAAAGTGTTTCTTTTTTCTGATTATACAGCATCTTCAAAAAAAAAAAAAAATCCAACGTAGAGAAAGGGGAAGTCTTCTTATTTATAAGCCCAACCTCCACCTATAACCAATGGAAGCAATTTGGTAAAAAGCCTGCAGACTTTCTAAACTTATCTAAATAGGTCTTTTTAACAAATAGTATTCAGTAACTTAGCAAAAAGTTGATGATTTCTATGTTTGTTTATGAAGCAAGCTTACTTCTTATGAAGAAACAATGATATTTTGAACCACCAACGGCTCTTTTTCTTGATGTAAACAAATACTTTTTCATTGTGGTCTAAAAGATAAAGGAAATTCATGCTCTAGAGTCTGATCACCCCAGAGGGAAGTGATAAAAATCAAAGCCTTACAGGCCAATTGAGTAACAAATGGAATGGTCTGATGACCTACATTTGATAAAATAATAAAACAAAATTTTCAAAATCCACAATATTAAGAACCAAAGAAATTAATCTTCAGAGGGAAAAGGGAGGATTCTGAGCTGTTGGAACTCTACTTGGAGAGACCTGATGTTAAAAACTGAAGATTTCTGGGGTACCTGGCTGGCTCAGTTGGTAGAGCATTTGACTTCTGATCTCAGGGTTATAAGTTCAAGACCCACTTTGGGTGTAGAGATTTCTTAAAAAAATATATAACCTTAAAAAAAAAAAATCTGGACTTCCTTCCCATCAAAACTACACCTAAGGAGGAGGGCAAGAAATAACAACAATTTTGAAGCTTTTGCAGAAGCAGAAATCCTACTCGTAAGCAGTTTTGAACAAAAGTTAAATCTTAAACAATACAAGAAGTGAATATAGCAATAAGAAAGTGAAGTAAGATGACCATTTTCAGAATTGAAATATAAGACACTGCTCTCTTCTCCTATTTATAAGAACCTCATGTTTTCACAAACCTTACCATTCCGTGGAGAGGGTTTGGTTTACTGGTTGTTTTGCACTTTAAAAGCTTTTTTACTACATTGAAACTATTTTTCATCCTAAAGAAAAAGTAGCTGTCTTTTTAGGCCTGCTTTAGTCAATTTTAAAACATTAAATGTCAAATGATTGCTATGATTTTTCTATAATTTTCCCAAACTTACGGTCTCCCAGAATTCCTTGAATATGTAATATGATCGTTAAGAAAACAGGTTATGGAATCAGAATGACTCTATTAAATCCCAGCCCTGCCAATTAATATAAACAATTAACTCATGCTCCTTGTGCCTAGCGTGTTTTTTAACCTATTAAATTGATATAGAATAGTACATATTCCATAAAAGAAGATTAAATGAGATACTGTCTATGCAATGTTTAGAATAATGCCTGATACAGTAAGCTAAAAATTATTGAATTCTATGGAAATGTTTATTGGGTAAAAATTAATGTATTTCAGCTACGGGCAGAGTGTGCAAACACAGCATTGGATATGCAATAAATTCTGTTGATTGAATGTTAAGAAAACACCTGCATTGTCAAACAAAATGTTACATGGCATTTGGTGCTTTTCCTACTTCCCCAAGCAAGGTTAGAGCTCCCTCCTCAGGATTCCCTCAGCATTACAAACATGCTTTTACTACAGAACTTTAGACCTCCCAGGCAAGGACTGTCTCAGTTATTAGCTCTGTAGCCTCAGAGCCTGGTGCACTAACCTCTGAGGTTTAATAACCTCTCAATAAAGGTTCTTTGAATGACTGGATTTCAATTACTTAAACAAAGGTTAAGACTCACTTATAACAGAACATTTGTCAGAACAATCCCTGGCCAAACTTTGACTTGTCCCAGGAGGAAGAGGGATGGTTCTGAGGAATGCTAAAATGGGTATATTTAGGGTAAGGAAGGTTCATGAGCTATGGCCCCAGATTTTTACTCGACAGTAGTTTGCTAAGTCCCTACTGTGTTGGAAGGCACTGTACAGGACACAAAAATAACATTTCCCTGTCCTAGGAGAGCTTATATTTGAGTAGAGAGGATAATATTTTTACATAGGAGCGCCTGGGTGGTTCAGTCGGTTAAGTGGCAGACTCTTGGTTTCGGCTCAGGTCATGATCTCCAGGTCATGAGATCGAGCCCCACGGCCAGCTCTGCACTGGGCCTGGAGCCTGCTTAAGATTCTCTTTCTCCCTCTGCCCCTCCCTCTGGCTCATGGTAACTCTCACTCTCTCTCTTTCTCTCTCTAAAAAAAAATAAAATACATAAATCACTAAAAGTAGCATATGATAAATTCAGTATAATAAAGTTTCTTTTGAAAAGGATCGATTTCCAACTAGTATGAAAAGGTCGTACATCTGAAGGAAAGAGGTATTTAGGCTGGTTGTTGAAGGTAGGTAGGCACTCAGTGCTGAAGGTCAATGGGTAAGAAAGAAGATGGAAAATAGCATGGCAGAAGAAGCAGGAAGGGGAAAACTGCAGATCAATGAGAATGTGAGATGATTTTAGAAAAATTCTAACTTCTCAACTGTGCTTGTAATGTTTGTTGAATGAATGAGGGAAGAAAGCCAGGTTCAGGGTATACTGTTGAGGAAATTGAATGCCAGCTTCTACTGTGTCCAGTGATTTCAGAAGATACGTGTGGTGTAGTGTGGAATGGTTTGGAAGGTAGGAAGGCATCTAATGTGAAAGCTCAAGTTGAGATAATTAGTGCCAAAGCAAGGAATTAAAAGGACGAAAGAGAGATGAGAATCATCTGTGAGGTCAAATTACTAAAGCTTGGCAATTGACTGGATATGAGAAATCAGTGGAGAGGAGGCAAAGATGAATTTTCATCATTAGACAGTCAACCTTGGCCAGAAGATGAAGTATTCCCTCCCTGTGACTCACACATTACCAGAGCTTTTGATTTCCTGGAATTTTTTATGAGATTTCTAAGTCTCTCAAGAATAAAATTTTAAACCACAATTTTTACCATTTTGTTCATGTTATAGTATCTCTATGACAGTTTTTGAAGCAGAGACTTTCTTTTCCAACTCCTGATGTGAATTGGACCCAGTGTAACCATTTCTGACTAATTGGTCTGCAAGTCTGTTACCTCAGGACAATCTGTTGCCTAGACGGCAATGAATGAATGGTTGGTTGAATAGTTTTTCGATAAATAGAAAACTCTGGATATATTCATACTAGTAAAAAGACTAGTTGTGCCAGTTCATCATACCGATTACAGGTTTTCCAGTGCTTAGTCCATGTGCGTACTACTCACTGTGCCCCTTGGAAGGAGATTCTGACACATAGCCACTGAGAGATTTCTTGGCTAATTCACATAACCTAAAGCCTAGAGCCATGCTTCACCTCTCTCCCTCTCCTTTTCTATATTCAGTCCATCAAGAAGCCAATGAACCCTATACCTGGACCCTCCTCTTTAATTTTATCTTACGGTCTATGTTCCTCAGTTACGACTGAAGTCCAGAACAGAAGTCCTAGCTTAGGACTTCTGCAGTAGCTACAAACAAGTCTCTCACCCTCCACTCTGCCTCCTTGAATCCATTTACTATATTACGAACAGAGTTATTTCTCTAAAATGGACATTTGAAAGAGTAAGATTTTGCTTGAAACTTCTCAATGGCTTCTAATTTCCAAACAAATAAAAAAGTAAAGTCCAAACTCTTAAATCTCGTCTGCTGTGCAGCACTTACCACATTGCTTTGTGACTGGTGGCTCCTTTGTCTGAATCCTCTAGCATATTAAAAGCTACTAAATGTTGTGGGATGAGAAAATGGAACAGTACTTGGTATAGTTTTATATTATTTAATTCTCACAAGAACCCTGTCAGATGAATATTGTTCTTCCTATTCCCTGGAGGAAGAAAGTAAGACTCAAAGAGGATATTTACCCTGTTGAAGTAGCATGGAGAGTAATTGACAGAGCCTGGCTTGAAGAGTAAGTCTATGCAACCCCAAAACACTACAGCTCACCACATCTCCATATTGCCCTTTATTTGTATTTGTTATCTTCTGATTTTTGTAGCTGCCCTAAGTAAACCTAACATACACCTTTCATTACCATTTGCATGTGTGCATATATATGAGTATCATTAGATTATGAACTCCTGAAATTCAAAAGCCATTTACTTCCACAACCCCAGGACCTAGCATAATACATTTTATACAGGTCTTTAGTTGGTTCTTAATGAATGATTTATTAAATGTAATCAAATAATGCAATGGTGAAGATTATTTTGTTATTTTAGGAAATAATAAACCTTAAACCAATTATAAAACATAAAGTAATTTTTAAAGTACCATGTAAGTACCATTATAGATGAGATAAACAGTATATAAAGAAAAAATATTTGCTGTATGCATTTACTATTTGTAGCTCATGAATTTTAACTACTGAAGGAGACAATATGTCTCTAAAAGCTTGGTATAAGTAATAGGCCAATGTTCTCAGGGCAAAATTTTCCAGTTATATTATTAATAGGATTTCACTTTGCTTTGGATTCAGATCGTCCTTGGCCAATGTCATTATTCAGTCTTCCATTCTGAATTCTCTGTACAGAAAAATTTCTTTGGGATCATAACAGTTACCAATAATGGAAACTTCCAGGTCAAGTGAAATAGTAAGTTCTAAGGGAAAATATCTCTTAAGAGGTCTCCAGCTTTCGATCAGGTGACCTTAATTCTATATTGATCAAATATATCTGATTGTAATGAGTTCTAGAAGCCATATTTTCATGATAAAATTTTTAAGAATAAAGAAAAACAGAAATAAAGAAAAACAGATGGCAAAGCTTTCGTCATGGAAACTGACTTATCTGAGAAACGATTAGAGAAATGGATGTATATAGTCTGGTGATAAAAGTTAGGAGAAATATTTGCAAATATGTGGTGTTTGTAGAATGTGCAGAATTACCTTCCTCTTCCTCTAGAAATGTGCCCTATTCCTCTCCTCTTCCACATAGGGGGAACAGCCATGTTCCTATGTGACACAACCCTCAAAACACAGTAGACATGTGGCTCAGTCAGTTAAGCGTCCAACTCTTTTTTTTTTTTTTTTTTAAGAGAGGTGTGTAAAGAAGCAGAGGGACAGGGAGAGAGAATCTTAAGCAGGTTCCACGCCCCGTGCAGAGCCTGATGCCAGGCTCAACCTTACAGCCCTGAGATCATGTCCTGAGCCAAAATCAAGAGTCAGGTGCTTAACAGACTGAGCCACTCAGGCTCCCCAAGCATCTGACTCTTGATCTCAGCTGGGGTCTTGATCTCAGGATCTGTTCTTAGTTCCCATAGGAAAACTCTGCATCCTTCTTATATTCCCCCTTTTTGCTTGGGCTAGTTAAAGTTGGGTTTTGGCTATATACAAATAAAAAAGTCCACATTAATACAGTTGTGACATGGAAAAGAAATTGGACATTCTTCTTGTTTCCATAGAGAGATAAAACAAGGACCAATGTGTTGAAGTTATGAAAAGGCAGATATCAGTGAAAATACATGGAAGAACTTTATAATAGAAGAATCTGTAAGTGTGTTGCTGAATGAGCTTTCTGTCCCTGGAAGCATTAAAAAAGAGGCTGGATCTTGATCTGATACAGATACAGTAGAAAAGATTTCTGATTCCCAGGAAATTGGATGAGATAACCTGTTAAACTCTTCCCAACTGTGATATTCCATGAGGTCTTATGAAAATAAATCATCAGTCATCTTCAAGTCCCCTGGTACCTACCTCAAATATGTAACTATGTTCTATCACGTGTTACTATCCCAATGTCCCAGCCCCCATCTCCAGTAGCTGAGCTCTACTCTGTCACCATTCTAAAAGCTTGGTGCTTGGCTGAAGGGAATGTAGCAATGATAAATGTCAAGGTGGTTAAGGGACCTAGAAAGGAATTGCTAACATGATACTGGGAGACCAATCTTACAGAGGATGGTACAGGAATTAGCCAAGAAAGGAGCTGTACATGAAAGACAAGGATGGAGGAATCACAACCTGGAGATGGCTGCAAGGATCTGTCAGTAAACCTAATATTCCCAGCATCTAGGCACTGTCTGGCTCATAAAAGAAGCTCAGTAAAGTCACTGAGTAAATAGATGGATGGATGGATGGATGGATGGATGGACGGATGGATGGATGGATCGATCGATCAATCAATGGATGGATGGATGGATGGATGGATGGATGGATGGATGGATGGATGACTGGATGGATAGGTAGATGGATGAATGGATGGATGATTGTATGGATGGAAGGATGGATGGATGAGTAAGTGAATGACCAGAAAAAGCAGTCAAGAAATTTAGGCAAGAAAATATGAGAGGAACATGAGTATAGAAATTAGAGTTAACTTGCAGAACTCAGCATAATCAGTTGAAAAACCACCTCATTTTTTTTCAAGATTTATTTATTTATTTGAGAGAGCAAGAGTGAGGGGGAGGGGCAGATGGAGAGGGAAAGAGAATCTCAGGCCAACTCCGCATGAGCGCAGAGCCCAACTCGGGGCTCAATCCCACAACCCGGAAATCAAGGGTCAGAGGCCTAACTGACTGCACCACCCAGGTGCCCCGAGAAACCACCACTTTAAAGCTGAATTGTGTGTATTGGGTCTAATTTGCAATTTCAAGATTCCATTCACTTGGTTTCAGAAGTAATTGCTAAGTTTAACCACTAGCAGAGAGCCCTTACTGGCTTTCCAGATTCCAGACATATAAACCAAAGTATTCCCATCACAGCCACGATCACAGATTCTTCCTCCTCACAGCTCAGACTCACTCCCTAAAAGCATCAGACTCAAATTAACCAGTGTTACTTCTCTGTCCTTCAATCTAAAGCAAATTTTAAGTGAGGGAGTAATCTTTGAACAAAACAAGAGGTTTGAAAACAATTTTGATGGTTGGAAATAAATTAAGGTGCTTAAAATGCCCATTAAAGTCAGTGAAGAGCTTGAGTCATGCTGGCAACAATATAGAAATCAGGCACTTTGGAATCTGAAAACTCTTGAGTTACATAAGTAACCTGAGAGTACTGGGAAGAGCAGCCTCCGAGTGCCTTGTTCAAATCCCTAACCGGAGCTCAGGTGCTCTGAAGATTGGACGATAACAAGCTGCTCCTTTCCCCAACACCCCTTTTACCCTTCACATGTTCAAGCTCTGTTTGAGGGATTAGATTTTTTTTCTCTCTTTCTGCATTCAAACCCTTGTCTTTCACCTGCCCCATTTCTTACCAGGAAGAGTAGGTGCTCTGAATTCCATTTTAACCATATGCACCAAGCACTGAAGGCCAAGGACAATAGGGCAGAATAATTCCTTCAACCATGGACAGCAGCATGCTAATCCTGGAGGCCAAGCCTACCATATGCTAATTATGCTTCCTACTTATTTCTTCCTTAATTTTTTCCTGATAATCCATTCATGTGATTTTTAAATATTATGCCAAGTCTTAGGCTAATCAGGAAAAATATTAGCTCCAGTGTTGTGAAGGGTGGTTGTTGGGGTGGAAGGGTGGTATTTTGTTTTGTTGGATCTAGTTCACAAAAGGAATCATATTCAAAAGTCATAAAAAAAAGGGAACCCATATCTCTCACTTTTGCTCTTGGTGCCAGTAAAAGATTAACTGACACACTCCCTTAGAGCATCAACTGCATAACACCTGTTTGTACCACCAACATGAACCAGCATGACTTGGGGAAGGACTAATTTTTTTTTTTTAAAGCTCCTTATGTGGCTATGTAAGTGTCTCTCTCTTAGTCCTAGATTAGCCCGACTCTGATTATTTCCATGTAATACCACATCATTTTTTTTCCATCCACTTAACCAGGTGGTAATTTATTTATTAATACATAACCAATTCTGTGTCAAAATTAAAGTGAGAACTTTTTCAAATATGGATTTCCAGATTATTACCACATGCTCTGACATGCACAAGAGATCCTGTATCATAAGGTGAAACTCACTAATACTGAACGCAGTAACTCAAAAATCTCAGTGCCTTCACATAGTCAAATTTATTTCTAACTCAAGTCCAGTTGGTGACCGAGGTAGAGAGAAAGAAGGATGTTCGTCTCCACACAGTCATCCAGAACCTCTACTTCTTGCTCCACTATCCCTTGACATTTTGGGCTCTCCTGCTGCGTCTTGGCTTCATCCACCAGATGGAGGAAGAGAGAGAACATGGGGGTTGCACATGAAGCTTTTATGGACCAGACCTGGAAGGGGTGTTCTCACTTCTGCCCACAAGCCATTTCCTATAGCCCAGTAAATGGCCTCAGCTCATACAAGGAAGGCTGGGACATGTCATAGCTGTGTGCCCAGGAGGAAAGGAAAACGGGATTGGAAAAAAGTAGCCAGTCTTTGGCACATCTAGTCGCTGAAGAATAATGGCCATCCAATTCTTATTCAACATTTATTGATCACATACTCTGTACCAGTCACTGTACCAAGTACTTTACATTCATTACTTCATTAATTCTCTCAAAATACCTAAGAACTAAGTCTCATTATTATTATTATCTTAGAAATGAAGATCCTGAGGCTTAGGAGTTAAGTATTTAATCAAAGTCCCACCATTATCCGGGATGGGATTGGAGTCCAGACGGTGTTTCTGGAGTAATATTCTGCATCCACAGTCAAGACAGCTGGCTCTTCAGCCACCTGCCCTCCAGCCCTCCTCTACAGAGTTCCACATTTCAGGCCCATGACGACAGCGTCAGTCACTTCCTGGGCCACCTTTTCCCCATCTGCTCTTGCTCTTGCTGACCAATTTAGCTGAACTGACTAGACCTTGTTTCACATCAAAAGACAATCACAGGTTTTTAGTATGAACAGCCCCTCTCTAAATGTGCTCAGAAGCTCAAGTGGTCCTGCTCGGCTTCACAAAGCAAGTATGATATACAGATAGATAGATAGCCTGTGATTTAAATTGAGGGAAAAAGTGGTTCAGAGCCATTAGGAAACCACAGACATCATCCTCCATAGATGCATCCTATTTCCTCCCTCCTGGATGCCCTTCTGCAGAGAATACATATATTTTCTGCACATCTGGTGGTCAGAGATCAAAGTGCTCTCTATTTTCTATATTCTTTCTCCCACTCTCCTCTTCCCTCTCCCCACCTCCCCAGTACACACACATATACCCCAAAGACCACAAACAAAAAGAAGTAAACACTCCATCTGGGGCTGGAGAAAAGATCTGCTGTACGTTTTCATCCTCCAAATTCCCAAGGCCCAAACCACATACATATGGATTACGTAGGTGCAAACATGAAAAGTAATAGAGAAGGTGATCGAATGATGTTAATGCTAACTGCAATGACCTACGTCCTCTGGAATGGTTCTTAAAATATTGCAAATAGTGTGGAACCAAGGCTGAACAACAGAAATTAGAGAGGAAAGGGAAAAAGTGGTTGCAGCTTTTGAACTAATTCTCCGGCTTCACATCCTCCTCCAAATAAAGACGGTGGAGCCTGAGGCCATACGATTTCAAACCAGTTAAGTGAGCCTGGAGCATCCTCCCAGGGGCACTGAAATTCATGGCAGGCTCAAGAGAGATCTTTAATGAATTCAGTTTTGGACTCAAATGCAAAAGGTGAACTCACATAGCCTTCTTTAAACCTTAAGCTGTTAAACAGGCAAGAACAAAAGCTCACCAAAAGCCTCTTTCAAACTGCTCTCAATGGCAAAACATTTTTTTTTCCCCAGACAAACCTGCTTTTGGAGTAATAGCCAAGGCTTCTCTGTTTAAACTCGAGACATGGTTTTTAGAAGCTGCATGTTGTTGTGGAAAAACACTAGTCTCATACAGTAGGTTTTCTTGTGTGGTTCTCTGTATACCATTAAAGACAAAATGCACAGGGCTGCTAAAGCAGACTTTTAGATGGATGTATTGCAGGAGGAAACCATCATAACTGATTTAAGGAAACAACGCCCTAATAAAAAATTAGATTACATGATGCATTGAAGGGAGGAGAGAGAAAGAGAAGGCAAACCTTCGGCAGACTAGTTCCTTAGTAGAGATACACACCCCAGGAGGCTAAACCACGGCCACAGAAAAACCGAACGGATTTTTTTTTTTTACATATAAGGATGGTCAAAATGTAAAATAAGCCACCTCTAATGGGCTTCTGATGTGTAAGCTCTGCTCTCCCCGCGCCAAAGGCAGTTCATCCTAAGACCCTCCCCCAACCCCCACCCTCACCCCAGGAACACAGGTGCAGTGGTTAAGGACCCTGGCGGGAATCCACAGATCTGAGTCGGAATCTCAGCTCGGCCACTCACCAGCCGAGTGACCTTGGGCAAGTCACTTTACCTCGGCATCCCCATCTGCGAAATGGTGATAAAGACAGTACCTAAATCACAAGTCAGCTGTAGCAAAAGAGATGTTTGTGTGTCTTGTGTGTGCCCCCACTTCTTAGCCAATGGAATTCGGCAGCAAAAACTTAAAGGCAAATGGCGTGAAACAGCATGGACCAGACTAGAACACACATGCTGTGTTGAAGTCAGCCCAGGGTGCCAGGGAACAGAGACTTCTAGACACCATTGAGAACCTCAGTTTGGTGAGGATTAAGGGGTAACTGCAGCCCTTGACAGTTTGGATCTTGTTTATATGCGATTCCAGTGTCTAGAATGTGGTGGAAATAGTCATTCGGTGCATGGAGAATGCATGCGTGAATGTATGAATGCAGGAACATCATTATCTTACAAATGTTCCACTAAATCTTGCTCAGCTTGCAATAAGCCTTTCTCTGACCAGTCTGCTAACGGCCGAGACTCGGCATGTCCATCTGCTGTGGTCATGCAGGGCCTATGGGAATGGTCACAATGTATCTGGCATCTTGGAGCTGTTCCATACATTCTCCAGAATAGCAAAAAGCGTCTATTTGAAGAAAAATGTATTGTCTAACAAATACCCAATACATTTTTTTACATGAATAAATGAAGATAACAAACCTGATTTAATTAGTACCCGTGCATCTAACCCTCTCTCCCCAGTCTCCTTTGCCCCCACAGCTAGCTGAGGATGCTTTTCTCACTGTATCCTGGAGCTAAGGGATCTGCTGAGTTGAGCTGAAAACAGGCTGCCTTTGCCGCGGCCCCCTCCTCCGCCAGCCACAGGCCAACAGAAATTCTCTGCAAAAAACCGGAGGGCTGCAATGCAGTATTTTCTTCTGGAACTTTGAAGCCGCATTAACAATTTCAGACATACAATGAAAGCGTATTTGTTGTCAGTGTTCAAACGCAATTTAAATGGTCCTTGTTAAAGGAGGCAGATGAATTATTGCCAGTTCAGTAGCACTTTTTTGAGCTGGCCGATCATAATGGTGTTTTGCTGAACTAAATTATTTTAGGTCCCCTTGAAAATTATGTCTCTCTTCCCCAGAAAGAGTCTGCTGTTGATAACTGTAACCCTTTAGTACCATTGCAGGGACGAAAGCTGGAGAAGCTGTCCACCAAAAACAACCAGCCCGGAGCCTTCCAGACGGAGAAAAAGAAAACTAATAAAGGACCAGCAGGGAAGTCGCAGCAAAACAATGGCAATTTGCAAGCTACCTCTCCCTGCTAAAGGTCGTTTTTCTTACTGCTACTGATGCTAATCACAGGGATTGGGATTTCTCACCAGAGACTTTTATTATTCTGTGCAACATTACTCCTGAGTCCTATCTCGCTTCTGCACATTGTGGAGTCCAGGGAATGCATTCCTGTCTCACACTCCAGCCCATTCTTCTTCCTCTTTCTTGCCTGTGCTCTCAGAAGCTGGCCACTCAATTCTCTGGTCTCAATATAACGAAAATCCGTCAACACCCACTAACAAAATACAACCCCGCCCCAATTCCAAAGTTCAATTTAATCTTAGAAATCAGAAGAGAGTTCTGGCTCGGGAGAAGACCTGCAGGATCAGAGCTCAGTGTCCCCAGTGGAGCATGAGAGTGCAGGGGAGGGAAAAGCCGGCCATCCTTACCCACTCTTTCCGTTTAGGAGATGGTTCTGGTTTGCTACGGAAAATGGAGTTTGGTTCTGCACTTTAGAAGGTTGATATTCAGAACCAGTGCAAGATTCCATTAACCCACCTAGCCCTCAGTGAGATCGAAAGCCAGCTATAGGAACTTGGCTTTATAAATATGGAAATGAAACACTAACAGGTTAAGAAACATGGCCAGATTAATACCAGAAACGACATGGAGCGCAAGCATGTGTGTGTGAGACAGAGAGAAAGAGAGATTTAGATCTACTGTTCTGTTACTTTTCCTTTTACCCTAGATGATTTCTTTTCTCTTTCCTTCTTTTCCTTGCTTTTTTATTTAAACATGTATTTTTGGCTCCATCCCTTTGAATTTTACAGATTTACATACACATATATATAACAACTTTGGCTAAGACCTTTGACTCAGACCAACATCTGCCCATTTCCAGGAAGTCGTGCAATTGTATCAGAGTTAGGATGAGTTAAAATGTCTCCCAGAGATAGTCGGCCTTTGTTTTCTTCCTTTCCAGCTAACTTTGTTTCCCCTCTCCTGTCATCTCATAACTGGTAAAACCCAGGATGGCTCGTCATCAAATCATTAAGCCCAGTCTATGAAATTGCCACTTGGTTAGCTAACATTATCCTGCACTCAGGGGTGAAAATGTTGAATCTTTAATTAACCTGTGCCTTTTCTGCAAGCAGCTAGACTCTTTCATTCCTGCATGTTAGATTCTAACTCCTCTTCCCATAACTAATATCTAAAGAGAGGATTTTCACAAAAACCAAAGAGCTTCCTATCTAAGCTCTCTGCTCTCTTTTCGTGAAATTGCTTCTGCCGTGGGAGACTTTGCATGTCCTTCCCATTTACCGTACCTGAATTAATTCACAGATGCCCTGCGAGAGCAGCCATATAAGGGTGGGAGACAGAGGGAATATAGCCCTTCACCCAGGGCACCCCTGAAATGCAGTGATGCCTCCAACTAACTAGACTGTAATAATATTGGCAAGTTTATAGGGTTCTTTTATGAACAAGCTAATGACAATCTGAAATGGTCACCTTGACTTCTTCCCTGTCCCTCAATTCTTTAAAACTATTATTATGAGGCAAAAGACATGAAATATCCTATTCTGGGAGGCCTATAGATCATTTGTAGGGAGATCATAACAGAGTTCTGAGCGAAGCAGCCCTGGCCGTCCCCACGCAGTGGTGGCGGAGCCGGCGGGGGGATCGTGAAGCACGTTCTCCGCGCCTGCCACACGGATGACGGGAACCGTGCCCGCTGCGCGGCGCGTTCAGGTTCCTTTGTCTGGTGACCCCCGCTCTTCCGTTGCCTTGGCTAAGCTCTGACACTGCCCTGCAGCTCATGTACTCCTGACCGCACATGAGAATTACTCAACAGAGCCCGATCTCTGACGCCAGCAGGTCCTCCCTGAATACAGGGTTTTTGTCTGCGTCGCAAAGCATATGAACTACAGAAATGACATATTCTGATTTCCCGTCAGGATCCACACTGAAGTTTCCTATCCCGTCGTTGTCAGCAGGACTCTCCCTGTTAAAGGCCGTGTTCTGGCAGGTGGGTAGCAAGTTCGATGCTGTGACTACGTTATGTTTGTGCCCATAACCTTAAACGGGTTTCTCTCTCCCCACGCCCTTCCAGCCATTTTGGCCAAAGAGGAGAGGGCAGGGCAAGTGCACATCAAGAAGATGGGCTGTACGGGAAGTCCTTTCCAAAGAAGAAAGGGTTGGGGAATCCCGGCCTTTCTTGCCCACATGAACATCTTCAATCAGAGAAGAGGGTAAAGTTGAGAAATCAAATACGAGCATTCACACTTTCCCCTTCTTGAGACTGAACCCCAAACGGAGACAAGTAGAAGCAACCAGATAGTTAGCAAAAGCCACAGAACGCTGAGGGAGGCGATAGTACCCCGACCTGCTTAGCTGTGTGTCGTGGGCAGGGGTGGGGCCCGGGAGACTCAGCCCAGTGCAGAAGCTGTGTGGCAGCCCAGAGGCAGGACAGTTCCATGAGCTGCCGGCAGCGCTCCAGGCTCCTCACAGCCTGTCCAGTTCCTGCAATTGACTAAGGGTGGGTACTGCGGAGTTACCGAAACTGCTGGGGAAACAGCAGAGGACTGAGAATAAGATAAAACAACTTCAACACCAGGAAAAGCAATCAGGATCACAGTCCCTAGTAGTGAATGCCAGACCAGAGAGAAGGCAGGCCAGGCAGTCAGCAAGGTTCCTTAGGAAAGCAAAAAGATCAGGCCCTCCTCACCTCCCCCTGCAGCTGCAAGATCGTGGAGCCCCACGCATCCTATAAACTTGGAGGCCACCTTAGCAAGGAACAGGGAGAGGAAGTGAAATATAAAAGTTTAGCATCTACTCAAAGATAGGAGTCATCCAAAAGAGACCGCTTTAAACCAAAGGGACGGGGTTATCCTTAATCAGAGAACTTAACTCCCCCACTGTCTAGAGAGATTAATGTGTTTCGAGGGAAGGGTAAGGATTGAAGTTAAATTGTGAATACAATTATTTAATAAACAAACAAAACCTAAAAAATTCTATTGTTGTATATAAGAAAATCTTGCTGCTGGGGAGCCTAGGTGGCTCAGTCGATTAAGCATCTGACTTCGCTCAGGTCATGATCTCAGAGTCCAGGAATCGAGCCCTTCCTTGAGCCCCACACAGGGCTCAGTGCTCGGTGGGGAGTCTGCTTGTCCCTCTGCCCCTCCCCCAGCTTGTGCTCGTGCATGCGCGCATTCTCTCTTTCTCAAATAAATAAAGTCTTTAAAAAAAACAGAAAGAAAGAAAAAGAAAATCTTGCTCCTGAGTATAGGGAGACACATACAAAAATATTCATAATAGAATTTTTGTTATTGAAAACAAAAACAAAAAATTGAGAAGGACCCAAATACCTTTCAACAGAAGAATCGGTAAATAAATTGGGATAACATCACACAATGAGATACCATAAAAGAAAGTTATGTGTGTCAATATGGATAAATATTAGGTCACAAACATAATATCAAGCAGGTAATGGATGTTGCAAAAGGATACATATACATAATACATTCTTTATATAAAGCTTAAAAACATGCAAAATTATTGTCTTAACCTAATAATAATTGCAAACATTTACCCTGGAGCTTCCTTTCACCAGGTACTGTTCTAAGTATTTTACATGTGCTAAATGAGTTACTCTTATCCCCACTTTACAGTTGGGAAAACTAAGGTGTATATATAAAAAAGTTAAATAACTTTTACACTGCTTAGCTAGTATACAGGGGCCCAGAGATCATATCTAGGCATTTCTATTCCAGACTGTATGCAGGTAACCACGATACTTGACTGTCTCTCATATTCTATAACTATGAAGTAAAAACATAAAGAAATACATGGAATGATAAAGTCAAAATTCAGAATAAGTGGTTACCTATGAGGGCAGAGAGAACAATGCAAGAGGGCCAAGTAGACTGGCCAGGGAAAAGGGAAGCTTTAATTTTTTAGGCTCAGTGATATTCATTATCGGACCACTTAGACCTTTATTTCAGTATATCTGGCCTATTTTGCTACAAATTGTTAGATGGCTATATTTTCTTTGCATGCCTAAGTATAATGTGAGTCAACTTAACATGTTATTATGCTGATGTAAACTCCAGACTCTGGGTGATAATAATGTACCCATATAGCTCATCAGTTATAACACCAGTACCACTCTGGTGGGGTTCTTGATAACGGAGGAGGCCGTGCATATGTGAGCCAGGGCACATGAGGGAAAACTCTACCTTCCATTCGATTTTTCTGTAAACCTGAAAATGTTCTCAAAAATTAAGTCTATTTGAAAAAATACTGTTACATACAGCAACATCATCTGGGATACTATTGGCTTATGAATTGGGGTGCAAATGAGGTGACAATGTTGGCAGCTATTGAGCATCAGTTAAGATGAGTCTAGACGACTATGAGAATGGTACTCAGGGATTCAAATGAAACTGTCCTTCATTCACCTTCAGTGACTATAGAGAGGAGAGGACAGAGTCAGAGACAGGCCTGAGCGACCTCATCAACACTCTCCAGAGGCCCGAGGGGGGTGGGGACACTGGGGGACTAGTGCATAAAGGGTGGCCTGGAAGAGAATCAGCTCTGGGAACTGTCTGAGAGTATGGGCACTATATTATCCAGGAACTAATAAGCCTCCTGACCTTTTGTGGATAAGGAAAAGGAAATTTAGTGATTTTCCAGCCTTGGAAACACTGCCAGGAGTTTTTCCATCCCAATTTATAGATGAATCTCAAACCTGCCCCAGCCTTCACTTTGATTCAAAAAGGGTTTTTTGTTTTTGTTTTTGTTTTTGATGTTCTAAGAAATTATAGCAGCCACCCCTCCCATGGCAAAGTATTTCCACTAAGGTATGCATTGCTCCCCACAGCCTGCTCCCTCACCTCTGGAAATAAGCCAGAACTCTTGACTTCAAGGTTTGAACAGTGTCTGCTTACAAGATGAAGAATGCAGACACAATGAATTTGAAAAAAGGAACGAAAGAAGCAGATCATTGTACTGGCATTGTAAATTTTTTTAGTGTTATATTTCGTACTTTACAATAAATGGTTTGGGGGTCCCATCCAAACACATAAAACTTTTTTTTCTCTTGGTAAATGGGCATAACTCCCAGTTTCTGCCTTCTCTGAATCCACAGACATGTAGGAGAGCTAAGGTTCCCATTCCTTCTCATGTATCTGGATTTGCTATGCTCATAACTGCCTTCTTTGGATCAGGACAGAAGAGGAAGACACAAGAAAGAAGAAAAAGAGAGAGAATACAGGAAAGGAAAAGTATTCTAGAATAATAACATCAGTAAAAGAGGATAGATTGGCTACATTGTCTCCATACTGGGCACTGACAAGGAAACCAGGGCTTTGTGTCCTGCAAGTGTGGTTCTACTTTTCCCAGATAATTAAGAATTGCTCTCAAAACTAATTTCCTAAGGGTTTCAAAAAAGTTTTTAATAAGTTTTTTATTTTAACTCCAGTATAGTTGACATACAGTGTTCTATTCGTTTCAGGTGTACAATATAGTGATTCAACGCTTCCATACATCACCCAGTGCTCATCACGACAAGTGCCCTCCTTCATCCCCATCCCCTATTTCCCCCATCCCCCCACCCACCTCCCCTCTGGTAACCACCAGTGTGTTCTCTAGGGTTAAGAGTCTGTTTCTTGGTTTCTCTCTCGCTCTTTTCTTTTGCTCTTTTGTTTTGTTTCTTAAATTCCACATATGAGGGAAATCATAGGCATTTGTCTTACTCTAACTGACTTGAATAAGATTTTTTAAGATGAGAAGAAGTGTAGAAATGAAGAAATAAAAAGATCTGAACTCAGAAACAGCTACATCCCTAAACAGTGGAAGACAGGGTCTCCCAAGAAGGACACTACCCAGTGTACACAACACACTTCAGGGCCTTGTAATAACTAAGAAGAATCATTGGTATGGGTACCTAAAAAGCCTATGCAATAAGCTTGGGAGCCTTGGTAAAGATCTTCATGACTCAGCAAGAGGAAAGTGGGCGCATAAGCCTTCAGACCATGACAGGCAGGGCATTGCCAGAGACAAAGGTAAGTAGCAGCAAGGAAAAGTAGAACTGAAATTAAGCTTCTTCCCAATTGTTCTAGACCAGTGGTTCTCAGTCAAGGGTGATGAGCCCTCAGTGGGATATTTGTTGATGCCTGGAGGCATTTCAGTCGTCCCAGTTGAAGCAGGGAATGGGAAGTTGGGGAATAGTTCTACTTTTCTCAGAGAAGCACCCAGATCTGGCATCTAGTGGGTAGAGGCTGAGGATGCTACTAAACACCCTACAGTCCCTCCCACCAAGAAAGCATCTGCTCCAAAATATCAATAGTGTCAAGATTGAGAAACTGTGCTCTAGACTAAGCACATTCTGGGGCTCCTATATCATTCTGAGAGAATAGGAAAAAGTGGGCCCCAAATGACCAAGACTGAATTTCATGACAGCTCTGATGAGCAAACATCAAGCCAGATTTGTGCTTTTTTTATATAAAGGTGTGACATATTTTTGAAGCAAATGTATTATATTGCATAATGGGAATCCCTCCCCCCCATTGCTAAGAATCTTTCTAAGCATACTGTTCCCCAACATGTATTATAGCTTCTACAGTTGGAGCAAAATGATTTTGAGAAAATGATCATGGTTACTTTGCAGCTCTGGAGAATACTCAGCACTGCCTGCAGAATGGAGAGACCAGCCCCTATCTGTATCCAGCCACTTGGGTGTCTTCTTTGGTAGGCCAACCACATGCAGACACCATGACCAGGCAGCGAGGATTTAAATTTCTAGAAAAGTGAAAAAGATTTTTGCTTTGCCCAGGTACAGCAGGGCTGTATTTTAGACATCAACCAACTTTTAAGGAAGCAGAAATGTTCTTTTGTGCTCTGCTATAAAAAAGATGGACATGTTTTGGCAGACATTTCATGGTACCTAAAGGGATTCTATACCAAATTCCAAATGCAGGGAGGTTTCCCCAAATACCACCAAGCAATTCTTCAGGATACCAGCTAGGTGTCTTACCATACAATTCGATTCTGACACTGTCTGTCTGGAGATAGCATCAGATTCCACAGATAAAGGGCTCAGTCCCACAAGACTACCTTCCACTTTGGACACCAATCACAAGGCCAGGTTATTACCTGTGCTTCTTGATGTGGGAAACAAAGGCAGAAGAAAAAGTATTAAATCTCCTTACTACCTACAGCCCATTGACAAGTCCCTGAAACAGGCAGAGTGGCATTCCTTTAGGGACTCAACTGCCTCAATGTTGATACTTTACTAAGGGCAAAAGGCAATCTTAGCCCAACCTCTATAACCCTGTAAGTCCACTTTAACTTATAAAAATTCCTTTGGAAATTTCCTTTATCTCTCTACCCCCCAGGATACATGTTGGCAATCATCCCCCAAGCATATGGCCCACCGATATACATCTGAAGGGTCTCATGACTAAGGTTTTATTAGACAGTAATAAATGACCTTTTCCCAACAATAGCTAGCTCCTTCAGGTCCTGGAAACCTTGCTTCCAAATTCCTCCTAACCCCCTCCCAACTTGAAAGTATATAATGGTCCACTTCTCATGATCCCAGTGCACCTCTTTCTGCCCATGAGCCCTATCCCCGTGCTTTAATAAAATCACCTTGTTGCACCAAAGATGTCTCAAGAATTCTTTCTTGGCCATCAGCTTTGGACCCCAACATCTTTCTTGCATCATTTCTGACCAATTGACTGTAAATTGGAGGTTCCAATGATCCCCTCCAACTCAGGATGCCAATTGCAAGTCCAGGTAGCTACTTGCACTTCTGACTGGCTATAAGTCAGAGGCTTTCATGATCCTGTCCTTGGGTTTGACTAATTTGCTAGAGTAGCACACAGAACTCAGGAAACCTGTTTGCTCACTAGATTACCAGTTTGTTATAAAAGGATATAATCCAGGAATAGCCAGATAGAAGAAATGCATAGAGCAAGATATGGGGAAAGGGCACAGAGTTCCTATATCCACTCTGAATATGCCATTCTCTCCAAATTTCCATGTGTTCACCAGCCAGGAAGCTCTCCAAACCTTGTCCTTTTGGGGTTTTATGGTGACTTCATTACATAGGCACGATTGGTTAAATCATTGGCCATTGGTGATTGAACCCAATATCCAGCCCCTCTTCCCTCCATGGATTTGGTGGGGATGAGACTGAAGTTCGAACCCTCTAATCATATGCTTGGCTCTGGCAACAACCAACCACCATCCTTAGGTACAATCCAAAAGTGACCTCATTAACATAGGCAAAGATGCCTTTCTGCTCTTATCACCTAGGAAATGCCAAGGATTTTAAGAGCTCTGTGCCAGAAATGGAAACAATGACCAAATATAAATTTCTTATAAATCACAGTATCATAGTATCCATCAAAATAATCCACCATGAGTAATGTGACATCTAAAGTATAGTTTGGGTGTCTTGAAAAAATCAGAGGGCTCTGGAGGAGAGGTTCTTCTGATCCAAAGAGAGAAACTTTCCTAACACCCATTGCTATGGTTACCACAGATAGCTATGGCTCCTGGGTGGAAAGAAAGGGGGAAAAAGTCTAAATATCCATTTGGTAATGGACAACAGATCAAGGTGGAATTGATCGTGGTCGTAAGAGCCACTGTTTCGTGGTAACAATCCACTGCAGATAGCCAGAAGGACATCACAGTGGGGCTCTCAAACGGAAGCTAAGATCCAGTGTGAGAAACTCCAGCTGAGGAGAAGAATATCATTCTGAGGATTGAAAATATTACCATTAAATGGGGCCTGAGCCAAATTTTATTTGAAAATTAAAAAACATAGGGATGTGGCTTTTTTTTATGCCTTCTATGCCATGGAGCAAATTTGTTCCACACATATGGAAATACAGACATACAAAACACGCAAAATACATAGAGAAAACAACATAACACAAATTCTCTGACCTGAAGGAATAAAGGACTTCTCAGGTATGAAGAATAAAATAATTACTCAACTGAATTAAAGACTATCTGGTTTTACAAGACAATCCTCTCATTTGTCTGTGATTTAATTTCTTCACTTCCCTTTGGGAAAAATAATACTTTCTATTAAAAGAAAGAAGTATGATGAGAAAAGTTTATGTTTCTATGGTGCTTTTACACAGAAAGCATTACATTAAAAAATTTCCTTTCACATAAGTTCTCTAAAATGCCTACAACACCATTTCTCCAGGAAACAGAGAAAACAGGACAGAGAAAATAAACTGTAATTTAAATACCAAATAATGTCTGCTAAAAGACACATCCACTTCTTAAAAACAAGCATCCATTTATACCATTTATTTTATCTGAATGATTTAAACTCTAAATTATTTGGGACCATTAGTCAAGTTTTAATTCCTCCTCTCTAGTCTAACATGTCAAGTATCTGACATAAAAAAGAACAATAGCTCAGGTAAAAAATAGGAAAAGCGTATCTAATTATTAAAGGTAATAGTATAATAATTTTTTTAAAAAGGATGCAAGTTAATTGATTCTTACATTTTATTCTCTCCTCAGATTTTTAGTTCATCTTTATTCTTTTATGTTTTTATAACTATAGATTGTGAATTAATCTATTTAAATGGGATAGTATTTCACAGAAAATGGACATCCTCATGAATCCCAGAACTCCTTACCAAGATGAAAGACCATGTTAATAAAACAGTATTAAATTGTTCTGCAACAATAATTGCTCTGCTTCCTTCCACCATGGTGAATGGTAATAAAGGAAGATTTCCCCATACAAGTGCCCACTGCCATTTCAAAAAAATGAGACCATTGGCTTGATTTAAAATTTGGCTGTAGGGTCTACCAGTTCTAATTAAGATGACTAAATCTTGATTTAGAAAAGAAAGAAAAAGAGGTTAAAAAAAGACAGCATGTCCTAATCAAGTAAGAAGATAATTCAAAGGTCTTTATTTTGCCCATGGAAAAGACTGCCGGTTGAGATATATAAAAGAAAATTTAATCAAGTTGATATAATCTAATACATAGGAACTGACTTGAACTGCATAATATGAAAAAGAAGTTTTCTGTGATTCAGGAATTCAACACATAATGAATACTAGGTCAACAGAATCAATTTCAGTAACTCCATTCTTAAATGGATTTTTTTTAATTGTCTTTAATTCTGTAGATATTTATAGCAATCAAATAAACAAATAAATTGTAAATTAACAGCATGACAATGACTACTTTTTTAGACACCGAAGACTTATAAAGCATAGCCACAGAGGAGATAGACATATAGAAAGCCAAGGATACTTGGCAGTACACAGATAAACACCTTAGATATATTTAAGTATAAATTTAGTGAAGTATGCTCTATACTTGTCCACTGAACATTACAAAACATTGCTGAGAAGATTAAGAAAGCCCTAAATAAATGAAGAGAAAGACCCTGTTTGTGAATAACAAGACAATATTATTAAAATGTCAAATCTATCCAAATTGATCAACCCAATACCAGTCAAAATCCCAGCAGACTTTTTTGTAGAAATTGACTAGCTGATTCTAAAAATGTATATGGAAATGCAAAGGATCAAGAGTTGCCAAGTGATTTTGTTTGTTTGTTTGTTTTTGTTTTATTTTGTTTTAAGAATAGCCAAGTGATTTTGAGGAGGAAGAACAACATTGAGGGCTTGCACATTACTTCAAGATTGCTATAGAACTACAATAATCACAACAGTTGTAATATTGGCATAAAGGACAATCATAAAAAATCAATGAAACAGAATAGAGAGTCCATAATAGTCCCAGATATTGGTAGTGAATTTATTTTAACAAAGTTACCAAACTAATTGTATGGAGAAATGACAATTTTTTTTTTTCAACAAAAGGTGCTGGAACAATTTGCAAATTTTTATAAAATCTTGGTCTTCACCTAATATCATATATATAACTTACTTGAAATGGAAAGCTGTAAAACCTCTTAAAGAAGAAAAATCTTGCTGATCTTGGCTTAGCCAAAATTTCTTTACTATCAGAAAGTGTCAACTACAATACAAATTTACAATTCATCATAATTAAAAACTTCTGCTCTTCAAAATTCACAGTTAGGAAAGTGAAAGCATAGGCCACAGTCTGGGAGGAAATATTTCCAAATTCATATCCTATAAAGCACATGTCTCTGGAATTATATAAAGAATCCTTAAAACTTAATAATAAGAGGACAGACAACTTAATTTTTTAAATGAGCAAAGATTTAGACAAATACTTCACAAAAGTTGGTATACAAATGACAAATAAGCATATAAAAAGATGTTGATTATAATTAGTCATTAAAGCACATATTAAGAAACCACTAACACACCAGAATATCTACAATTTAAAAGACTGATATAATCAAGTACTGGTGAGGATGTGGAGCAACTGGAACTCTCATTCATGGCTGGTGGGAATGCAAAATGGTACAGAGTTTTCAATAAACTTAAATATACACTTACCACTTAGCCCCAAATCCCACTTACAGGTAGTTAGCAAAGAGAAATGGAAAAATAAAATGTCTACCTAAATGTTCATTATAGCTTTATGCAGAATAGCCAAAAAACTGGAAATAACCAGAATGTCCATCAGTTACAGAATGGAAAACATCAGTATATCATACAATGGAACACTAATCAAGAATAAAAAGTAAAGAATACTGATACGTTCTACAACATGGATGACTCTCAAAAGAATTATGCTAAGTGAAAAGCCAAACACAAAATAGTACCTACCTTGTGATTCCATTTATATGAAATTTTAGAAAACACAAAACTATACAGAAAGAAAAAAAACTCAGCTTTACCAGGGCTTTAGTAGAGGAAAAGAATTTACTATAAATAGCCATTAGAAAATTTTAGGGTGATGGAATGTTCTGTATCATGATTCTGGTGGTTGCCATATGACTGTATCCATTTGTCAAATCTCCTAGAATTATTCACCTAACCATGAAGAATTTTATTGTATGTCATTTACACCTCAGTGAAAAAACACTTTAAAACCTAGGAGTAATAAAATTGTATAAATCTAAAACATGGAATAAATATGGCAAAATACGAATGAATGTTAATAAAATTGTTAAATGTGGATGATAGCTATATGACGGATTCATTATGCCCTCTCTATTTCTCTGTTTTGCAAATTTTCTTTGTAAGAATATTTTTAAGGAAGATGTTAACATAATGGGGAAAGGTACCTAGGTGACCACCAAAAGTAAAAAAAAAAAAAAAAAGTATCGTCCAAGATTGTCTTAACATCAGTTATAACCACCACCACATATGGTGGCTCTGGAATAAGTTTATGACCCCAGCTAAGACTGAACTTCATATTTCTTGAAGCTACTTCCACTGCCTTTAAAAACAAAGTCTTAAGAACAAAGAGAAAACCAGGGAGTAAGACCAGGGGTGCTATTTTAACAGAATGAGTAATTTCTTACTGGCTTAGACTCCTTTATTCTCTTTCTCTCTCTCTCTCTCTCTTTTTTTTTCCAAGTGCAAAATTTGCTAAAGAAAAGTTTTTGGGGTGTTTTATTTGGCTTTGGTATGTTTCTTTTTAGCATGACTATTCACAGATTTTCTTTTTTTATTTCCTTTGTAATTGATCTGTTGGTCATCCTATTTTTAGAAAATGAAGAGGTAAAAAAAGACCATGTTTCACTTCTGTCACTCTCTAAAACAGTTCTAAGAAACCAGGTAAAGCAGAGAAAATACTAAGCAGAAAATATTGCCATTTAGGAATTATTAGGAGTCTTTGTTTAAAAAGAAAAAATATTCCCTGAAACTATGCTATATTAAATACTCATTAAAATTAATGAGAATGCTTTTATTCTTACCTGTGAGAATCTGGGTGTTTTTTTTTTTTAAAGCATGGTTTAGATAGAAAAATTTTTAGTCTTGCAAGTGTTCTATAAGTGTTAAGAAGTCTGGAGGGACCATATGAGAGAAAGTGAGAATGTGAAGTGCTGTGTGAAAAAAAATAAAATTGTTAGGAGTATGATGGGTAGGAAGAAGAAAAGATATCATAGTTTTTCTGCTTCTGCCTTTCTACCACAGGATTTCACTAATGTTCTCAAGTGAAACACTCTTCTGAAAGTTTAAACAAGATCAATATTTTCCTTCATGTCAAATACATAAAAACATATTTTCAAAGGCATAGTGTTTTAGTTATCTATTTGTCATGGTGGAAATGATCAATAGTTGATGTTGGGGAAAAATCATTTTGTCCATGTTTTCAAGTAAACAACTTTCCTTTATAATAAAAAAGAAGCCGTGTTACATTTAAAAATTATCATTGTTTTTGTCCTCTTTCCCTGATCTAATTAATAAAAGGAAGGAAGGGAAGTTTTTCTAACTTATTAACTATGGACAGAATTAACTATTGCACTTTCAACAGAAGAAAAACAAATAAATGCTATTACCTGAAAATCAAGGAGGACTAAGAGTAGCTAAAACTGAAAGTCTCTCACTTTAGTCTGTGAATTCCCATTCAACGTCATTGGATCCTGTTAGCAAATGGTTTTACTATAGTGTGTCCAACACAGTGGAAGCCCTCGGGAATTCTCTTTAGAAGTCCTTCACTTGTACCCCTGAGACTGTCAATATTTAACAAAAGAAATTCAAGGGCCAATCAGGTAACTTTTTCCCTAAACAGTAACTAACACTGCTATCATTTACTTCCCTCCTTTTACCAAACACTGTATCACCAAGAGAGATACGGAAATTCCAACATCAGGGATTTCATATTTGTGTATACATGCTGCCTTTTTATTTTTTTTTAAAAGATTTCATTTATTTATTTGACAGAGAGAGAGAGAGCACAAGCAGGGGGAGTGGCAGGCAGAGGGAGAGGGAGAAGCAGGCTCCCCGCTGAGTGGAGAGCCCGATGTTGAGCTCTATCCCAGGACCCAGGTGCCCCCAGGCTGTCTTTTTATTAGATAAATATTTACCACATGCTAGTACTATCCAGGAAATTACAGAAAAATTACATGCAAGATACAAATTTTAAAAGTGTGCTATGGGGCACCTGGGTGGTTCAGTTGGTTAAGCGTCTGACTCTTGATTTAGACTCAAGTCATGATCTCAGGGTCGTGAAATCGAGCACCTCCCCCCCACATTGGGCTCCGCGCTATGGGTGGAGGCTGCTTAAGATTCTCTCTCTCTCTCCCTCTCCCTCTGCCCCTCCCCCCAACTGGTGTTCTCTTTCAGAAAAAAAAAAGGGGGGGTGCTATCTACATATAACTTACAAGATAACTTACAAGATAAGACAGTTCCATCACACGCCATGATAGAAAAAAACAAATACTTCGAGCACTATGCAGATGGCATTGGACTACGTACTGTGTAACTTACAGCTATGTGTAAGACATGATTTCTACCCTTTACTAAAGTACTATTTTGTTAAAGAGAAAAATCTACAGACATAAACTTTCAGGCACCAGTGTAAGAGGAACCATGGGGCAAATCTATGACTAGATGCCAAAAGGATGGTACTGATAAAGTGCAATGTTCCCTTGGAAGCAGTGATCACTGTAATCTGTGGAAAGTTCTGTGAAGTACTCAGCATAAGTCATCACTGATTGAATGTCTATGCTTTTTGAGGAGTTTTTCATACTGGGAAGGACACAGAATTCAAATTAGTCCCACTTTGGTGTGAAATCAGACTTTGCCATCCAGAATCTCAGCACCCATGAAATGAAAATAATAACACTTTTTCATTCATTTGTTGAGGAAATTTATCAAATAGGTTATTCCATGGACTCAGAAGTCATCTCCTGGGGGCCGGACCAACAACCTGTTCTGAAGACCTTGGGGATGTACCAGGTTTGAGCAACTCAGGCCTGCTGAGTTAACCCTAACCCTTTCTTGTATGGCTGAATAACAGCCTCCAAATATATCCAAGCCCTAATCCCTGGAACCTGTAGATGTTATATAACAAAAGGGACTTTGCAAATATGACTAAGTTATCTTGAGATGGAAGGAATATCCTAGATTATCTGGGTGGGTCTTAAATGTAACCACGAGGGTTTTGTAAGATGGAAGCAGAAGCATATTTAACTACAGAGAGACAGAGGACAATATGAAAACTAAAGCAAGACGCTAAGGTCCTGGCTCTGGAGTTAGAAGAAAGGTCCACACGACACGTAATACAAAGAATTCAACTAGAAAAGCAAGGAAAAGGAGTCTCCAGAGGAAGCCTGGCCCAGCCAGCACCATGATTTCAGTCCAGTGAAACTGATGTCAAACTTCTGAGTTCCAGAATTACAAGCCACCAAGTGTGTGGCACTTCGTTACAGCAGCTGTAAGAAGCTGATACGCTGGGGGATAAAACTTTGTAATGAGATCACTTTGGCATTTTAATTACTGAATCTTCTTGGAAGTCATTTTTTCATTTCATTCAGCTCTAAAAGAGTGAAATACAGCAAGATGTCAGTATATACATGAACATGCATGCACACATTTAAAATGCAAATGATCATAAGTACAAAACATTTCAAGAATTTGAAAGCCTTAAGAAATAGCAGGCAAGCTATCCAAAACCAGATGGCTAACTAATGGATTCAGCAGTTGTCCTATAAGGATATTAAATTCAAATATCAAAAGCTGTAATATCCTGAGTACTGTGACTTGAATATAAAAAATAATTGCTAACACGGAAATAAAAAAAAAAAAACTGGCATCACATGAAGGGTAAGATAATCAAATGACATCGGAAATATTAATGAACTTTACTGTGTTCCTGGTATGAATTTCCATATTCTATAATAAACCTTAAATCTACTCAAAATATCTTGTTTCCTGTTTTTAAAGATGATAATATGATCATATTCTGCCATAGGTGATTTCCCAGCTTTAATTAACACACATGTTTACTCCTCTGTGAATGTAGACTAGGTACTTTCCAGTTCTAATTCACACACACACACACACACACACACACACACACATTTTAACCATTAGATCAGTTGTTTTTTTTCCCTCTAAGTACACTGGTAAATCTTTAGAGTCTTTTTCTCACCAATCAGATTTATCTATATGTAATCACCTTAATTTTTACAATTAATTATTTTCTTTTTTAGTCATAAGCTAAGCCAATGGAACAGTCAAGTAACCAGAATGATTTTCCTGAGCTCTATTTTTATGGTCAAGATAAAAGTGTCCAATAATTTTTTTAATTAAGATAAAATTTTTTTAAAGAGTTGGGAGGGATGTCTATCGCATCTCACCCGTTTTTAATGCTTATGGTACTATACTCTTTAAATTGATTTTCATAATACACTATGCACATTACACAGTTAGTGACTTCTGAATCATCAAATATTAAGTTATGTTAGAATAACTTTAGAATCTATCATATTGTATCAAATTGTTTGAAAATTGCTAAACCATATGTGGACTATATGTCAACAGTGAATAAAGCAGAATATTCATCTTTCCAGAACAATCCAATATGTGGCCATTTGTGGTAGCTGTTCAATAAATGTTAGTTAAATTTACATACTTTAGTAACATACACTCTGTCAGGAATCTTACAGCCATTTCTGTCAGAGTAAATCTCAGTGTTCATTACCCCCACTTCATTGAAACTTTATGTAATAAATTAGTAAACAAAGGCAAGAAGAGATTAGGTAGGTTGGCCAATTCTCCCAGCAAGTTATTAGCAGGGTCTACACATGGTTACAAAGTTTAATAAAAAGACTCACATGTATTCCCGGTTTATCATGAAATACATGAGAACATATTTCCCATTGAATATTCTTAAGATACACAATATTTGGGTTTTCTTTTGCCTTAAATAAAAGATTGCAGAATTTTTAATAATCTGGACAAATTTATAAAAGTCATGCATCAACCACTACAAAAAATGAGTCCAAATTAAATTGAAGTGTTAATATTTGGTCCAGTTAACTGGAGACCAAAGAAGATATCCAATCTAAGTAATTTAGTTTCTGTAAAAGTTCTTTAATTAATTACCACAACTGTTAGCCAAAATATCAGATTTCCTCAATCATCTGAGTCACTGTAGCTTTGGGGACCCGGCCAGAGGTTGTGTCATCCTGCAATGCTTTCCATCCTGACGACTGGCTCTGGGTATCAAGGGAAGTATCAAGGGAATTTCAGAGCTTAGCTGGCAGCTCTAACTCAGACACATTGAGCCATTTCTACTATGATTTCCAAGGAAACCATTAGGAACATAACTTAGTAAACCAAGAAGCAGTTATAAAGCTTCTCAGCTAAGTGCACTGCAAGCTCAATGTTTGATGGCCAAAATAAGGGTCATGCAGTTACTTGAAAACACATAGCCTATATAGTGACAAAGCGGCAGGTAAAGATTTTATAAAATGAAATTAGTGTGAAGGTGGCCCAAAGGCTCCCTTTCCCTATTGACCGCCTAGTGCTTGTTACTGTCCATCCCAGAGCAGAGGCTTTATAACAGCTAAACAGGTAATGGCTATAGTTTCTGTGTGACCATATTTTGCCTTTGCAAATATGTTTTTTTTTTTCCTTTATTTCCTTTATTTCAAGGAAACCAAGTAGTTGTGCAAATTCTTACTTAGGTTCTGAGTTCTATTATTTGCAAAATTATTTAATACTTTAAAAAATAACTTTCCACTTATAATAATATTTCACACTTTAAGCCAACAAAGGTAGAATTCCCAGTTTGTCATAATGAAACCTTTAAATCAATTCTTAGTCCCTAAGTATACTTGATCTGACAGATGCAAAGTGGACCAGGAAAATTCACACCTACATCGTGGTCACTGGAGGTGACTGCTTTATTCTAAAAATATTTACTGAGCACCTACTATGTGCCATGCACTGTGCCACGTGCTAAGGATATAGTAGGAGTGAGACAGGCATTGTCTGAATATTCGGGGAGCTTCTAGCCTATGGTATTCCAAACTTTGGGTGACCCAAACCTGCTGATTATTGGACAAAAATTCAAGGAAGTAACCAGGCAGACAGAAAAACTTGTCTGTGCTTATTGGAGCTGAAAATTATCCAAGGTAGTTATCCTTCCAGCTAGCCCATGAAACATGTATTAGTTGGGGTAAATAATGCTAGCTGTTATAATAAATAAATAAACCCTGAAATCTCAGTTCCTGGTTTATCTCACAGTGGGGAGAGGTGAGGGTGCTCTGATTCATAATGTTCCATGGGATCTAGGCTACTTCCATCTTGTGGCTCCACACTTCTCTCTGTCCTTGGAGTGATAATCTATTCAATGAGTAAAGAAAGTGGGAGGATTTGACAGGCCAGACCTGGAATTTGGGCATGTGACTTCTGGTGCATTTTATTGGTTAGAACTCAATCTCATAATCATAACTAACTGCACTGAATTCTAGGAAATATAGTCCAGCTGTATGCCCAAGAAGAAGAAAAGAACATCCTCTACCTGTCTTCACCCACACCAGTCCAAAGTTCTCTCCATTCTACCAGTACACAGAGGAAAAGAGCAAAGAACTTAAGAGAATTTTTATCAGCTAAGCCCAGCAGTGAAACACATGATCCACTTACATTCCATTGGCCAGAACTCAGTTTGGGGGCCACATTTAACTGTAAGGGAGCCTGAAAGTTTTAATGTAGCTGTGTGCCCAGGAGTAGAATACAGACATTAGGGATTACTGGTCTGCTCTAACACAAAATTCCTTTCAATCATTACCAAGACAAAGAAGAAAAGTGTGCCCTTATTCATTCACATTCCTTTGACTGCCCCTACGTGATTCTTCTTCCCAGAAAGTCCTTGGCATTCATATTTTAATTCCTCTATTTTAAATTAGAGAACTCAAAAGGAAAAATCTTGACTAGAGCAAGGTCAGATAGCTAAGCAAAAACAAACTTGTAAGTGAATTTCAGGTTTCCTAATTCATGGTCTATTTAGTTCACTTTTATTCAACATGTGCTGTGCATTTAGCACTATGTTAAATATTTGGGGAATGAAAAATGAAGGCCTAATACTTCCCCTCAATAAAATAAGCTTTTATTTATTCTTAAGCAACAAAATATTTTGCACAAAAGAAAACCATATATGTAATTATTATTTAGTGAAATAAACATGCAATTGCACATAATGTGATGCTAGGATCAGAACTTACACTCTGAGAAGGTTTGTAGACAAGAAAGAATTGAGCAGAGTGTAACACCGCAGAAGAATTGCACTGAGTTTAAACTTGAAAACTGTAGGATGTAGAAGAATAGAGAAAGACAGAAGCGTTTTTAGAGATGGTATTTGAGGTGGAAGGAAAGTATAAGCAAAATTCTGTTATGAATACAGTGAGGAGACCAGTGTGACTGAGGTGGGAATAGTGGAAGTGACCCCCTTAAGCTGATTCCGAAATCATCCCAGAGAACTGCAGTGGGGACTTGACCCGGCCATAGCATGCCTGTCCAAGTGCTTAAGGAATATTGCTCTGGTGACAATGTGTAGAGCAGAAGGTGCAGTGAGTGACAGCCGCAATCTCAGTAGACCTTTACAGAAACTGAGGAAGAGAAGGATAAGAGACTGGACAAGCGTTGCGTTTTGTTTTGTTTTAAGATTTTTATTTATTTATTTATTTGGGAGAAAGAGAATAACCGGAGCGGGGAGAGCAGTGTGGAGGGGGCAGAGGGAGAGGGAGAAGCAGACTTTCCACTGAACAGGGAGCCTGACATGGGGCTCACAGGACCCTGGGATCACGACCTGAGCCAAACGAAGGCAGATGCTTAACCGACTGAGCCACCCAGGAGACCCTGGACTAGAGTAGTGTTAGAGAAACTTACGAAAAAAGAGTTAAGTGTGAAGAAAACAACCCTTGACCACAGAATCTCACATTTATGAAACAACATAAAAAAAGACTTTAGAGGCGCCTGGATGGACCGGCTGGTTAAGCATCTGACTCTTGATTTCAGCTCAGGTCATGATCCACGTGGGGCTCTAGACATGGAACCTGCTTGGAATTCTCTCTCTCCCTCTCCCTCTGTATCTCCCTGCCACTCACATTCTCTCTCTCTAAAAAAAAAAAAAAAAAATTAATAAAATAAATTAAAAATTAAAAAATAAATAAAAAAGACTTTAAGATGTTAGTGAAAAAATGCCCAAACCAATAATTTAGGCTGACATCTCCTACATGGTGGCCCACTTCTAGCGAATCCATGCATTCATGTCCTGTTTAAGTTTTTGTTATGAGGGGGAAATTATATAACCACTTAAATAAGATCCTACATTCTCCCCTCAAAACAATATTTTTTTTTTTTTTTTTGCAAAAAGAGTAAGTAAAGCTACAAGCCTACTAAGAAATGCAAGATTATGCACATTATCTCTTACAGGCAGGCAGTGATGTTTGTTATACACTAAGGAGATATCTTCTCAAAATAAGCAGATGTCCTTAGTCAACAATAGAAATGTAAACAGAACCTTACAGAATTTTCTCCTCATTTGGCCTATTTATTTATTTATATACTGCCTTTGCTAGAAAATAAATTAGACAAGCTTATAGAGATAAAATAAAACAAGATAAAGTAAAAATAAGTGATGGAATCAGGGCAAAAGAATAATAAAAGTAGGAAAAATAAGAGCCACGAGTAGTGTTGGTACATTAAAAAAAAGAAGAAGAAAGAAAAAGTGTGATAAAACTCTATCCACTAGCTGGAAGTGAATCCAAAATTTGGTTCTGAACTTTCTGCTCAAAGCAGAATTGCTTATATGGCACAGTGTTCATAAAACAAAGCAGTTACTCAGAAGAGAAAAAGCCATTCGTAGGTCTGAGATTCCCCCCCACCAAAATTTCTCTTGAGGACTCTCAAAAAAAAAGAGGTAACAATTACTAGCATTTTGTGTTGGTCAGAACCCTCTCCACTGCAAATGATAGAAATCCCAACTCAAACTGACTAAAGCAGAAAAAAGAATTTAGGGGCTAGTACAACTAAAAATCCAAGGGGTTAATCAATGATTTCAGGCATTGCCAGATGAGGGGAACTCAAATAATGCTGTGAAGACTCTTCCTGTATCTCAGTCCCATCAACAATGTCCAAGAGCTCCTTCCCTCTTCTCTGCATGCATGCCAACATTTACTACCTCTTCTCTTCTTGACCATGGCCATTCTCACAGGTGTGCAGTGATATCTCACTGAGGTTTTAATTTGCATTTTCCTGATGACTAGTGATGCTGAGCATCTCTTCATGTACCAGTTGGCCTTTCATATATCTTCTTTGGAGAAATATTTCTTCAGGTCTTTTGCCCATTTTTAAATTGCTTTCTTTGGAGATTTTTTGCTATTAAGTTATATGAGTTCTTTATATATTTTGGAAATTAACCAATATCTGCTAAGGAACAGCTGTATGGTTTGCAAATATTTTTTTTTCCATTCCATAGGTTGTCCTTTCACTTTATTCTTTTTCTGTGCAGAAGCTTTTTAGTTTGGTGTAGTCCCACTTGCTTATTTTCTATTTTGCTGCTTGTGCCTCAGGTGTCATATCCAAAATATCATTACCAAAATCCATATCAAGGATTCTTATTACTATGCTTTCTTCTAGGAGTTTCATGGTTTCTGTTTTGAGTTCATTTTTATGAGTGGTATAAGATATGGGTCCAGTTTCATTCTTTTACATGTGAATATCCAATTATCTAAGCACCATTTATTAAAAAGATTATTTTCTTCATTGAGTATTCTTGGCTCCCTTGTCAATTATTAGGTGACCATACATGCTTGGGTTTATTTCTGGGCTCTCAATTCTGTTCCATTGGTCTATTTGTCTGTTTTTATGCTGGTACTATACTGTTTTGATGACCATACTTTCCTTGGTTAGTCTAAGGGTTTTTCATTTGTGTATCTTTTTAAAGAATCAACTCTTAGTTTAATTTATCTTGTCTCTTGTTTTTAATTTCTCTTTTTCATTTATTTCTGCTCTAATCCTTACTATTTTCTTCTCCTAACTTTGGATTCAGTTTGTTCTTCTTCTAGTTCCTACGACATAGAGTTAGGTTGTTTATTTGGGGATCTTTCTTGCTTCTTAATGTAGGTGTTTATTGCTATGAGCTTCCCTTCCCTTTTGGAACTGTTTTTGTTGCATTCCACAGGTTCTGGTATTTGTGTTTCCATTTTTGTTTGTCTCAAGAAACTTCATTTTTGTTTCAATTCTTCTTTGATCCACTGATGGTTCATGAAAGTGTTTAATTGCCATGTGTTTATGAATTTTTTAGTTTTCCTCTTGTTATTGATTTCTAGTTTCATGTCATTGTGCTCAGAAAAGACACTTGGTATAATTTCAATCTCCTTGAATTTGTTAGACTTGTTTCATGGCCTAACATATGGTCTATCCTAGAAAATGTTCCATATGCACTTGAGAAGAATATGTATTCTGCTATTGTTGGATAGACTGTTCTATATATGTCTGTTAGGTCCATTTGGTCTGTAGTGTTGTTCAAACCTGCTGTTGCCTCATTGATTCACTGTTTGGATGATCTATCCATAGTTGGGAGGGGTTATTAAAGTCCCCAACTATTATTGTATTACTGTTTATTTCTTTTAGCTGTTTGTTTTTCTTTATATAATTAGGTGCTCCAATGTTGAGTACATGAATATTTATAATTATTATATCTCCTTAATGTATTGACCCCTTTATTGTTATGTAATAACTTCTTTTGTCTCTTTTTATCATTTTTAGTTTAAATTCTATTTTGTCTGATATAAGTAGCTACCTCTACTTTTTGTTTTGGTTATCATTTGCTTGAAATGTCTTTTTTTTTTTTTTATCCCTTCCCTCTCAGTCTATGTGTGTCTATAAGGCTAAAGTGAGTATCTTGTAGGCAGCATATCATTGGCTCTTGTGTTTTTTCAGTCTATTCAGCCATTTTATGTCTTTTACTTAGAGAATTTAATCCATTTACATTTAAAGTAATTATTGATAGGTAGGGACTTACTATTGCCATTTTTTAATTGCTTTCTTATTATTTTGTAGATCTGTTGTTCCTCATTTCTTTTTTTTTTTTATAAAGATTTTATTTATTCATGAGAGACAGAGAGAGAGACAGAGGCAGAGGGAGAAGCAGGCTCCCCGCGGAGCAGAGAGCCCGATGCGGGACTCGATCCCAGGACCCTGGGATCATGACCTGAGCCGAAGGCAGACGCTTAACCGACTGAGCCACCCAGGCGTCCCCCTCATTTCTTTTTTTTAATTTTATTTTATTATGTTATGTTAGTCATTATACATTACATCATTAGTTTTTGATGTAGTGTTCCATGATTCATTGTTTGCGTATAACACCCAGTGTTCCATTCAATACGTGCCCTCCTTAATACCCATTACCGGGCTACCCATCCCCCCAACCCCCTCCCCTCTAAAACCCTCAGTTTGTTTCTCAGAGTCCATAGTCTTTCATGGTTCGTCTCCCGCTCTGATCTTCCCCCCTTGAATTTTTCCCTTCCTACTATCTTCTTTTTTTTTTTTTTAACATATAATGTATTATTTGTTTCAGAGGTACAGGTCTGTGATTCAACAATCTTACACAATTCACAGCACTCACCATAGTACATACCCTCCCCAATGTCTATCACCCAGCCACCCCATCCCTCCCACCCCCACCACTCCAGCTACCCTCAGTTTGTTTCCTAAGATTAAGAATTCCTCATATCAGTGAGATCATATGATACTTGTCTTTCTCTGATTGACTTATTTCACTTAGCATAATACCCTCTAGTTCCATTCATGTCATTGCAAATGGCAAGATTTTGGTTTTTTTGATGGCTATGTAACATTCCATTGTATATATATACACCACATCTTCTTTATCCATTCATCTGTTGATGGACATCTTGGCTTATTGCTGCTATAAACATCGGGGTGTAAGTACCCCTTTGGATCACTACATTTGTATCTTTGGGGTAAATACCCAGGAGTGCAATTGCTGGGTTGTATGGTAGCTCTATTTTCAACTTTTTGAGGAACCTCCATACTGTTTTCCAGAGTGGCTGTACCAGCTTGCATCCCCACCAACAGTGTAGGAGGTTTCCCCTTTCTCCGCATCCTTGCCAACATCTGTCATTTCCTGACTTGTTAATTTTAGCTATTCTGACTGGTGTGAGGTTGTTGCTCCTCATTTCTTATCCTGCTGCCTTTTTTGTGTTTTGATGTCTTTTGGTATCAGTATGCTTTGACTTCTTTATCATGTCTTTTGTGTAATTACTACAGGATTTTCTCTTGTGGTTACCATGAGCCTTATATAAAATATCTTAAACTTTTAATACCCTATTAAAACTGACAACAATTTAACTTCAACAGAATTTATAAAGTTTACACTTTTACTTCTCCTCCCCCTAAGATTTTAGGTTATTGCTGTTACAATTTACATGTTTTTATATTGTGGGCTAAATAACAGTGGGACAACTGGGACAAGGAACAGGCCCCAGCTTCATGGAGATTACAATCTAACATTTATTAAAGCTAGGTCATGAGAGAGTGTGAAGGTATATTTTAATGGGAGGATTAGCTTATGGCCTTCTAGAACACAGGGAGAGGGGAAGAGATAAATGTGAGTTAGGGAAAGTAGAAGTCTTCCAGGGGTAACCTGAGATCGATTTTGATCCCCACATTGAAATCCAGGAACATTCCAACTCAAGAAAATTGTTGGGCAGAACTTCAGAACAACATTCTCCCAGCATTACATCTATTTACCAGTTGGCATCTTTGCCTTCTATTCCCACAACCCTCAGAAACAATAATGGTTAGCCAACTAAATGAGGCCCTCTGGGAACATCTGAGGAAGAATCCTTAATGGTGATATTGCTGAATATTCTAGAGTTGAGCATGGTTTTATTCAGCCATCTAAAAAAGAAAAAGGAAAGAAAAAAAAAAGCCCTAAGCATCCTCTTAATTTACACTATTATCCTCTGTATCATCTGTGACCTACAGCATCTCACTTCAAATCTTGTCAGTGCCTTGAAGCCAGACATGGACCAACAATTCTCCAATGACTCACACCACAGGGAAAAACACCTGGCACAACCCCTCAAGGCAGGCTATGTATGGTGAAATCTTAAACAGAGACCAGATGGCTTTTGAGCACTGACTCAGCCCCCTACACAGCTCCTAGATGCCAGCAGTAGACAGCATTCTCCAATGGATACTGAGTATCTCAAGATGTGAACTCCACCTCTATCAGATGATTCCCCCCCCCCCCATTGTCTTTCCTTTCTAATGCTTTCTCCATCCCTTTCCATTTCCCCAAACGGGGAAATCCTTTCAAGTCCCAGAGGCTGAAAGTTTTATTTTTATTCATTATGTCTAGCTCAGAGATACCTAATTTCAACCATGGTAGAAATGATCTGTAATTCTGAGCAATACATATAGTAGCCTTCATAGCCACATCTGACTATTGAGCACTTGAAATGTGCAAATGAGGAACTGACTTTTTCATTTTATTTAACTTTAATTAATTTAAATTTAAATAGCTACATGGCCATCGGCTAGGTAGGGGCTACCATATTGGACAGGACAAATATAGCTCTTGCCACTCAAAAACTAAGAACAGATTTCCTTCTATTATTCCCTCTGATTCTTCCTAATTTCCTTTTGAAATAGTCTGCTGAATAACTGGAGAGATGAGGACATTAAGTAACATTTCAAAAATATAAATTTATCACATGTATCCCATTGTATTCTTGCAAATGAAAGTTACTCTAATCCAAGGCATAAGTGTTATTTGCCCAGGTGGTCTAAGGTTAACTTGATAAGCCTCCATACAGGAGTAACATTCCAGCCTCTCAGAAGTGGCCCTTCCTAGGTCTTGCAGGAGGGCTTCTCATGATAGAAATGAAGGACTTACCAGAGTCAAAAAAGGCAGAGAGAAGTTAACATCATACCTATGACTGTACCCCTCTTTTCTTGTGTGTGTGCAAGGAAGTGTTTGAACCCCATATGATTTGATGGGGTCTGGGTGGCCTGGTCTCACTGTTATTGCCTGAGCTCTTGAATGGCTTGGAAGTTGACAATTGTGTGCCCTCAAGAGTGGTTCTGAAGGAACAGTAACAAAAGTCTGAACCTGAAGAGGCCCATATGGCAGGAACAAAAGATGACTCAACAGTGACTTTCACGGACCACCCACCAGGACCAGGTAGTTTAACAGATGCCTCAGTGGATACAAATGTGGACAGATGACAGCTGAGAACAAGATGTCTCCCCTCCTTCTAGTTCCTTGGCATCATTTAAGCTTCCAAGAAATATGATGGAACCAAAAAGAAAAGGAGAAGTTTGAATAGGTAGAAATTAAGTTTTAACAAAATTAACACAAAACATTAAAATGTAGTTTTAGTTATAGGAAAATACTTTTATACTTATTCCTCACCTAAGTTTGTAAACAGATATATTATGATGGTGTTCATATTATTATTGTGATATGTAAATGTCTGTGTGAATATATATATATATTTATTTCCCCAAAAATACCCAGTAAGAGTGGACTAAAAAGTCTACGGTATTCACAGTAACCCAATTCCTCTTCAGAAACATCTAATAGGTTACATTAGTACATTTAGTCCTAGCTGTAGCCATGAGTTTCTAAGGTTATCCAATGAAAAGAGGTAAATTAAACTCATCCTGAAAGCCATCAATGCACAAATACTTAAAATTTTACTTGACTTGATGGAAGGGGGAACAAATCCTTTTTTCAATCAAGTTTAAATTAGCTTTGATCTATTTAAATAGAAATCCAGTCTATGCTTCCTATTGGTATTGGATTATGTTCATGTTGCTGCCTTAGTTTAAGCATCCAGCAAGTGGCCTCTAACATATTATTTCCTCCCTGTCTACCTGCTTTTACTATTGTGACAAAGCACATCGGAGGAAAAGTCAAAACATTAACGAGGTTTGTCTTCAAGTCCTCACAATAGTATATGTACCAGTGCCCTGGTGCTGCTTACCTAGGCCTGGCACCCACTCCTCACCTCCCTCCCCAGCATAACTGGAGGAGTCTATCATGAACTAACATGTTAGCCTGTTGCTCTGCCCAGGGGAAGTGCATGCAGAATCCCTTGAACCTAAGGCCTTAGTCATGAGGAATGGCTCAGAGGGTGGAAATATCAAATGCATCCAAAGGATACAAGAAGTTGTAGAAACTCAGTATAGACAAAGACCTGGACAAAAAGTCAAAACACATCCCTTCCAACCTAACATAATCACCCACTAGTTGGGAAAATTTAAGCTAGCCACTTAATCTTCCCAGTCCTCCATTTCCTCATTTGTGAGGTGCTAGATGAACCCTAAGATCCTTTCCAGTGAAAATGCTGGATGATTCTGATTTCATCTGTTTAAATGTGTGCATGTATGTAAATAAATTAAAATAATTTACTTCTAGGGGCGCCTGGGTGGCTCAGTTGGTTAAGCGACTGCCTTCGGCTCAGGTCATGATCCCGGAGTCCCGGGATCGGGTCCCACATCGGGCTCCTTGCTCAGCGGGGAGTCTGCTTCTCCCTCTAACCCTACCCCCTCTTGCGCTCTCTCTCTCACTCTCTCTCTCTCTCAAATAAATAAATAAAATCTTTAAAATAATTTACTTCTATAATATCCTGGGCCATTTTTAAGATTTGTCCTATCAAATATCTTATAAAGCCACAGGAATGAAGAGTTTGGTGCTAGTGTAAAAGCAGGCAAACAAAATAGAATAGAAAGCACAGAAGTAAACTGAAGGATATAAGCTAAAAGCTAAATATTGTTTAATCACTCAACATGTGCCAGACACTGTGCTTTGTGTATTATCATTATTCAATTTATCACTTAATTCCTGCAACATGATAACTGATGTAAGAGGGTGATTTATTGAGAAAGTAATGGGTGTCCTGTTATTTGTTTTCTCTACTTGCGTGATATTCTTTGGAACAAAATCAAAAGGATGTTCTCCCTTTTCTACACCAGGAGAATAAGCTGGACCCGTATTCTTAAATTCTAGCTAGAGGTTATAAACCAGTGACCCTCAGTCCAAATTTGGCTTTCAAATGTAAAACCCATTTTGTGTTTTTTAAAAAATAAAAGTTGGGGCGCCTGGGTGGCTCAGTTGGTTAAGCCACTGCCTTCGGCTCAGGTCATGATCCTGGAGTCCTGGGATCGAGTCCCGCATCGGGCTCCCTGCTCGGCGGGGAGTCTGCTTCTCCCTCTGACCTTCCTCCCTCTCATGCTCTCTGTCTCTCATTCTCTCTGTCTCAAATAAATAAATAAAATCTTTAAAATAAATAAATAAATAAAATAAAAGTTAATTGTCAGTACTTTAAAATAGGGAGATCTCACATCTGAAAAAAAAATCCAAATTTTTGTCTTCTCTTGAAAAATCACAAGAATGGGCAACACTGGGCATTTTTGTCCAAACAACATTAACAACACATCAGGAGCAACTGCCCCCTTAGGCTGAGTGGTATACTTTGCCATTCATCAGGCCACTCCACCTTCAGGTCTACCTCTGTGTTACCACCCAGCTGGGCCCTGTGGGCATTTTCATTTGCACTTTCAGATCTCCCAACCTCCAGGTGTAAGTTACTGGCTTTTGTGGTTTAGGCTTTGAAAGAAATCAACATGGATCTCAGATGGGGAGGGTATGGAAACTTTTGTGCACCAAGGTAAGATAGGGAGGTACGGGAACCCACCCTGGGTAATCATTAGATGTAGAACACCAGAGAATGGAAGATTACAGCTTCCATGGGGCTACAAGATCCAGACAGCTCTGGGTGAGCATATCCAAATACCAAATCCTCCTGAGGGGATTGGGGATAATAAGCCTCAGGGCCTTACAAGCCTAGGCAAAATCTCCAGGTGGTGCCATCCTCAGAAACTCATTGCTTCTAAAGGAATCAGACTGGCCTGAACAAATAGGATGACAAGCCATAAGGATCCATATGAAGACATAGTAAATGATCAACACCCAAGAGCAGTCTCATTGACTCTGAGGGAAAATGGCACATTCTCCTCCAAAAGACTCCTTTACAAAGCATGTATGAGCAACTAGGACATCTTTACCCTCCCGAGACCTGGAGAGTGTCTGCAAAGAGCAACTAATATGGAAATTCCCACTACACTGAATGAGGAGAGCTGGTGTGGAGGTGGGGGTAGGGAAGGAGTTTATATTTTCAACAAGCTTCCCTGGAGATTGTGCAAGACAGACTGGTTTGGGATCCCCTGGACTAGCTGTTTACTCACTAAGGTCACTTACAGCTCAAAAAATTCCATGATCCAGAGTGCTTTTGCATAAGAAGTTGCCCATCAATGGGGAAAAGATAAAGGATGTGAAAACTAGTGCACAGCACATTGGTTGATAGGGGAATTGATAAGCAAGAAACTCGCCACCAAGGTATAGGTCCAAAGTAGGAATTCTAACTTGCCAATATATTAGTGCCATCATCAAAAATTAAATCTTTAATTCACAAAATGGTATATACCTAATAAGCTAGGCAATGGCATTAGATGTAGGGGGGAATTGGCCATTTTGCCTCCAACCCCCCACTCAGCCTGTTTTCCCACCCTGGTGGTATCCTGCTTATTTTTTTAAAGATTTATTTATTTATTTGACAGAGAACAGGAGAGAGAGTGAGAGAAATCACAAGCAGGGGGAGCAGCAGAGGGAGAGGGAGAAGCAGGCTCCCCACTGAGCAGGGAGCCCAATGCGGGGCTCAGTCCCAAGACCCTGAGATCATGGCCTGAGCCAAAGACAGACACTTAACCAACTGAGCCACCCAGGTGCCCCAGTATCCTGTTTACCTTTTAGGGCCTCACCTTTCCTCCAAATGGCCATAGCCACAGAACACAGATTAATCTGCTTCAATGAGAGTTTGTTACAACAAGATAGAAGTTTATTTCTATTTTACACTATTTAAGTCATTTCTTATGTAACAGAAGTTATATAACATAGAAGTTATTTTTGTGTAAGATATATAACATATAAGCTATTTCTCACTTATCCATTCAAAATGGCGACCCAGGCCTGAGTGGCAGCTCAATAGTGTTGAGCACACAGGCTCCTTCCAGTTGTTTTGTTTTTTGTGTTTTGTTTTGTTTTGCTTTGCCATCTCTAGGGTATGACCTTTGTCCACAGGAGGTCTGCTTCTGGTTCATTCATGTGGTTGTTAGCAAGCCTCACTCCCTCCTCATGTGGGGCTTTTCACGCAGCTGTTCACAACATGGCAGCTGGTTTCCCCCAGTGAGAGATCTAACAGAGAGCAAGAGAAAGCACCCAAGATGGAAATCACAATCTGTACAACCTAATCTTAGAAGTGGCATCCCGTTATTTCTGCCATATCTTACTTGTTAAAAGTGAGTCACTGAGTCAAGCCTGTACTCTGGAGGAGAGGCTGACCAGGGCATGAACACCAGCATGCAGAGATCACAGGGGCCATGTTAGAGTCTGCCTGCCACCCCATAACCATCATTCCCTACATATAAATGAATCACTATCAGAAAAGGACAAGGGGTAAAGCTTACTAAAAAGTATGATTTCCTTTTCTTTTTTTTTTTTTTTCATGAAATGGCCTAAAAATATTTAAGTGACTATTTTGCTTTCAAAATACCAGGCAGCAATTGTCAGGCAGAACCCACCATTGCCAATTTTTTTTTTTTTACTGTACTATAATTTTCACTGCACTGCTACAATGGCTATTTCCTATGACATTCTCAATGATATTTTAAATGATGATAAAAAGGACAGTTATATCAATTTTTTGAATTTTATTATTATTATTATTAACAATAATAACAACCAGATGATCAAAAAGAGGTAATGTGTCCTTTTCCCCACTTATCTTCTTTTAGCCCTCTATTATGATTTCCTTAGCTGCCATTGTAGCTTTCAAAAAGCTAGTTCAATTACTGAAGTACTACCCGTTAAATTAGAAATGATGGGTTTGCCAAAGAAAGCAGCTATTATTTTGAAATAAAAAGCATAGGCAAAGATGCTGCTAACCCTCAATGAATTTTCAGAAGTCTCAAACCTTTTCAAAGCCATTGTGAACAACAGAACTAAGTTGATGCTTTTGAAATCTAACAAATTGTTAAAGGCACAAAAGTGACAACACCTGTAAATAGCTAGGTTTTCTCAATTATCTAATAAAAGAGCTCATGTGCAAACAAAGTAATGTTTAAGCATCTATATGCCAATTGTTCAAGTGTTGGAGTTCCTGTTACTTTCTATAGCTTTCATCTGAACGAGAAAGGTGATATCCCCTGCCTAACGAGGTCTGTACACGCTCCCTGAAAGTCTACCTCTTGGGGTGTCCAAAAGGTCATTCAGGGTCAAGAAAAAATTTTTTAATTCTATTTCAATATATAAAAGGAAAGAAAGGGGGACATGTATTGGCAAGGTACCCAGATTTCCTCCTAACAAGCACATTATCTCATTTAATCCAAACTTAAATGTCACTTTCTCAAAGAAAACTCCCTGGATCACCCTCTCTGAAGGATCTCTAACATCGCATTGTTCTCTGCCACATACTCTATTCATTTCCTTCATAGCATTTATTTGAATTTTGATATGAATTTCCTTATTTCTTTAGATGTGTACAACACTAAATTGTAAGCTCCATGATGATAGAATCTCCATTCACACCATGAGGCCTGCAGCATAGGACCTAAGCACCAGCTCCTGGAACCAGGCAGTCTGGATTCCACTCCTGGATATGTCAATCCCCAGCTATGGGACCTGTGCATGTTTCTAAACCTCTCTGGGCCTTACTCTTGCCATCTGTAAGATGGGAATAAAAGTAGAGCCCTCCACCCTTTGCTGTGAAGATTAAGTGAACTAACATATATTAGCACTTTGAAGACTGCATGCCAAACAGCAAAAGCTATTTCAATACTAGTTGTCAATAAATGCCTAGCTTGGAGTTCAATAAATGCAGGTTTAAGGACTAAATTCAACTCTCACAATAGTTCTACATGGTTTCTAAGTCTACATATGAGTAGCTCGAACCTCAGAAGGCAGCCAAGATCACACACTAGTTAGTAGTCCTGGAACATGTCTGTGTAACTCCAGGCAATCTAGATTTCCCAGCCCAAATTGTCTAGTTTTCTGTTACCCTTCATGTGTGCTTTATTTTCATTGTGCCCAGCTTTTAGTGAAGATTTCCAGCCTCAGATTAACTGTACTATGGGGTATTAAAGGAAAAATCCCTTAGACTTGAGCCTTAGTGAAAACCAGGAGAGTGGTGCCCCCTGCTGGAGGCCTGCAATGGGCTCCCAAGGTGAGGGGATCCTGGAGGCAAAATTTGGGGTTACAGAATCCAGGCACTTTTCCTCCGTTTAAGGCTCCTCTCCCTTCATGGCTAGCTTGGAGGAGCAGGACCTTATTCATTAAGGATTGAGCAGTTGCCTTTCAATATTTTTGCCAATTTTCAGGAGAATGCTGCTGGAAGGCACTATTATCCTCATTTTACAGAAGAGATATTGTAAAGAGGCTGAATAATCCCCCCTTTTCCCCACCCCATCACACAGGTGGAACAGGACTGCCATGCAAACTGATGACCCATTTGATTCCAAGTTATTTAGTATCTCCAAGTTCAGGAAAAGAGAAGTAATAATAACTACCTCATTGGTTGTCATGTAATTTAAACGCAGTCTGTACATGGGAAGTGCCTAGCACACCCCTGGGAGCATAAGGTGCTATTTGGGGTGGGACAGTGGTTGTTGGCATCTCGACAGCATATGCACTGATTTTTTTTTTTAATTTTATTTTATTATGTTATGTTAATCACCATACATTACATCATTAGTTTTTGATGTAGTGTTCCATGATTCATTGTTTGTGCATAACACCCAGTGCTCCATTCAATACATGCCCTCTTTAATACCCATCACCAGGCTAACCCATCCCCCCACTCCCCTCCCCTCTAGAACCCTCAGTTTGTTTCTCAGAGTCCACAGTCTCTCATGGTTCGTCTCCCCCTCCGATTCCCCCCCTTCATTTTTCCCTTCCTACTATCTTTGGGTATTTACCCCAAAGATATAAATGTAGTGATCCGAAGGGGTACATGTACCCCAACATTTATAGCAGCAATGTCCACAATAGCTAAACCATGGAAAGAGCCAAGATGTCCATCAACAAATGAATGGATAAAGAAGATGTGGTATATATATATATATATATTCCATTGTATATTGGCATGGAATATGGAATTCCATATTGGAATAATGGAATATTAGGCAGCCATCAAAAAAAAAAAAAAGAAATCTTGCCATTTGCAACGACGTGGATGGAACTAGAGGGTATTATGCTAAGCGAAATAAGTCAATCAGAGAAAGACATGTATCATATGATCTCACTGATATGAGGAATTCTTAATCTCAGGAAACAAACTGAGGGTTGCTGGAGTGGAGGGGAGTGGGAGGGATGGAGTGGCTGGGTGATAGACACTGGGGAGGGTATGTGCTATGGTGAGCGCTGTATGCACTGATTCTTAAAGGGTAAGGTGAGTTGCCCAGACCGACAAGAAGAAGGTATGCAAGGCATCAGTGAAGGGTCCTGTGAAGGCTTGGAACAGCAGGTTTGTTTAAGCAACACGGCTGAGAGAGAGAAGGTAGCAAAGATTAGAATTACCCTGAGAAAATGTTTTAAGTGGAAGAGAGACATAGGTAGATTTACATTGAAAAATATTGTTCTGGAGCACTGAGTTCCAAGGGTTGCATCAGAGGAGACAATTACAAAGACCAGGCCAGAGGGACACCTGGGTGGCTCAGTCGGTTAAGTGTCAGCTCAGGTCTTGATCTCAAGGTCATGAGTTCAAGCCCTGTATTAGGCTCCATGCTGGTTGTGGAGCCTACACACACACACAAAAAAAAAGACCAGAACACCTGAATTGTTGCTGGGCTCACAAACAGAGAGAAGGGACACAATATAAAATTTGAGGGAGTAGACTTGATAGGATTTGACTATGCTTTGAGGGAACTAAAGGGACAGAAGGCTAGGATCCTGTGTGTCTAGCATGGGTGACCAAGCAGATGGATCAGCCGTTAATAGAGATATGACAGGGGAGTGCCTGGGTGGCTCAGTCAGTTAAGCGTCTGCCTTTGGCTCAGGTCATGATCCCAGGGTCCTATATGCGGCCCTGTATGGGGCTCTCTGCTCAGTGGGGAGTCTGCTTCTCCCTCTCCCTCTGTCTACTGCTCTGCCTCCTTGTGCTCTCTCTCTCTCTGTGTCAAATAAATAAAATCTTAAAAAAACAGAGATATGACATGTACAAGGAGAACCAGGTTTCTGAGGTGGGGCAGAAAATGAAGAATTTTATCAGTGATGTAAAGCCCTTCAAGGGCAGACTTATCAGGCAGCTAAATCCTGTAGGACAAAAGATCAAAACCTGGACCAACATGTCTCTTCTTTCGTTTGTACTGAAATACCTGACTGTGTGCTCTTCCAGAGCAGGATGACTATACCCGGGTCCCTGGGCACAGTGCGTGGCCCCCAGCATCTTGTACAGGAACTAGGTTCTCAAATACCTGCTGTTTCTTCATTTGAGCACCAGATAAACAAGGTGGCTTGTGTTTAGGGCTGTGATGTGAGAACAGGGTGTATGTTTCAACACTGGAATAAAATTCAGTGTGAAGAAGTACCCATACCATGAGTGATACCAGGACATGAGGTGCCATCTCACTCCCACTCAGGACATACCTGCATTGAATCAAAAGCAGGCTGACCTGTCTAGTCAATTCAAGTTGTTATTTCTTTCCTCTATTTCTTGCCTTTTTGTCAGGTGAATATAATTGGATTCACACAAGGTAAACATATGATGTGAGTCCTCTACAGAGATTTAATTGGTCTTTAATGGACAAACTAGTCAATGGGTGATTAAATCCTCTAAGCTTCAGGTGCTTTCCCAAATTTGCCCCAGTCGGAAGGTAATGCTGTGAATAAGCTGAGAAAATGGAGTCCTACATGCCAGTGGGCCTCAGAGTTTCTTGTTTGCTGGCTCCTTTGAGGAATTTTGGAAAACTATGTGCCTGCTTGCTTATTTTTAAGTTGCTATCAAAAGTTTTTCATCACAACTTAAATAGTTGCAAAGTAGTATTTCCTGCATGACATAAATAATGATTGTTTTAAATAAAGCCATAAGATCACTCTTTTAAATATATCCAATAGAATATAATACTATATGACTTTGATACTCATCCTCACCCATTTCTATACACTTGGGACGCCTGGGTGGCTCAGTCGGTTAAGCGTCTGCCTTCAGCTCAGGTCATGGTCCCGGGGTCCTGGGATCGAGTCCCGCGGGGAGCCCGCTTCTCCCTCTGCCTCTGCCTCTCTCTCTCTCTCTCATGAATAAATAAATAAATAATAAATAAATAAATAAAAATAAAGTATACACTAGCAAGCTCTCTTTTAATGGTGAAAATTTTTATATTATTTTATATTATTTAAATTATTTTCTCCTTATATGCTTATTTCCATTCCACAGCCTTTGTAGAATTTTATCCTAATGTAATGTTCCAGAGTTGGAATGGTTTCTCCAAATAACCAAAAATCCACCTAGACAGAGCAAAGAGTAAGGTTTCTTTTATTATACATTAAGTACCATGAAAAGATTCAGAAGTGATTTAATCATTAAAAAAAATCTAAGTTAACCTATAATAAGTATTTTCTCTCAGATTGGCAACAATACCAATAATAAATAGATTTCTTCAACACCTCTCAAAACTCAAAAAGAATATCTAGCCCAACGGACTAACAAGCTCTTTCAAAAGCAATGTAAGCCCAAGAGAAAACAACTGGCAGAACCGAGACAGACTGTTAGGAATTGGATGGGATCTATGGGATATAACCCAACTCTTCACTGCATCCTAAAACCGAAGCCAGAATTCTTCCCTCAGCCCACTTCCCAACTTACCTATCACTTTCTCAAAAATATCCCTGGGTCAGTTACCAATTTATTACCTGCCTCATCTGCAAAATCACCCTTCATTGCCTGCTTAGCAAGGATTGATAGGGATCCTTTAAGTAGTTTTTCTCTGCCAGCTGGCATGTAAGCTCTGCCAGTAGATGGCGCTGGAGGGAACAGGAGGAAGGGGTTTTCTTTCCTGGTTTAGATGTGCTTTCTCAGATGGTGATTTCTCCCACGCCCAGCTCCTGCGGGGCTTGTGGTGCCTACGGTGCCTACCTACGGTCGGCAGAGCTCAATTCCCACAGCACTCACAGCATTTCCTCTGGCCAGTTCCTGCAGTACCCAGCAACCAGCAGATCCCCTTGGCACTCCTTCTCCAGAAGGTTTCTGTAGCAGAGTGCCTACAATAAGGTACCTCCCTATCAAAAAAATGTCCTTGGTATCATAGAGAACAGATTTCTAGAGAGTTCCAGAGGATGGGTTTCCAGCAACTTCTACCAGAGCAACATCACAGTGACTCCTCTGCCATTCACTGAACCACAGCCATGCCTTCTCCAATAAGGACTCACTGTTCACCTGGGGGTCAGGGAGAAGCCTCTTCCTTGGGTACCCCACTTCAGCCCTATGAGTAATGGCTGCTCCTTACACCTGCTATTCCTGTAGTTTTTGAGGTTCTCTTTCCTTCTCACTAGCCAATCCTTTGTAACTCCAATTCCCTGTTATAATTAATATACATAATTAATTCTTTACATTCAACTTTTCCTGTTCAAATTCCTGTGTAGTTTCCCTCTCCTGATTGGACCCTGATAGAACCCTAAATTCAGACACCTCCAGAATTTCCCTCAGCTCAGCTAAGATAGGGATGTCTCTTTAAGGCTCACAGAGAAAAAAAGTTTTTAAAATATGTTATACTTTCTCTTTTTAACAGATCACATTGTCTGAGACAAATTAATATTATTTTTAGCAAATTCCCTTATTAAACAGGATGAATAATCTCAATCCATTTAACCTTTCCTCACAAGCTCTCATTCAATTCAATCAGCACATTTCATGGGTCTTTTGGGATCTCCTAGATGTGAAAAGGGATTCTGTAATCTCAGACAGACTTCCAGACATGCTGTTGTGCACTTCTGTTATAATAGTTACATGTTCACAAATTAGAAAAAGCGAGAAACATGCTGATGCAAAGGTAAAATTATTTTAACGAGTAGAAAAGGCACACTTTCTTTCATCTTTCTTTATTAAAAATGGAAGTGTGGAAAGCAGAGGGGAAAAGAAGAGAGACTACAAGATGTTAAGCAAAGTAATCAAAAATAGAAAATAAGCTGGTAATGCTTAAGTAATAAAATGACAACATGGAAGTGAAAATAAGGGACTTATCGAGCTTTTACATCTAAATTCAGACTTTAAGAAAGACTTCTAGCTGCCCTTGGAATTATCTGAAGGACCTTTTTCAAACATAGAACCCATCATTTGCATTAATCCTGCTTTTGCTATTGTCTTCTGAAAAAAGCCCAGAGAATATTTCAATACTTCAAGGTCATATTCTATGGCAAGGGCAATAGAATTCTGCAGCCAATATAAGTCGATTCAGCAGCTGTAATAACAGGAGGCCATCTGCAACCCTACATTTAGTATGCAAATGAGAAAAAGCAAAGGTCTAGCATGTGATGCAAGATCTCAAATTGGGTACTTCTCTCTAGCTTTCTATCTGTTTTCCTCTGGTAAGATCTGATTCACTCACGCCTTTATTATTGAGTGTCTGGGGATACCAGACAAGAACTTGAATGATAGGAACAACCTTCTTTAGCCACTGAATTCTTTCTTATTCCTTTAGTCTACTAACTCCCTTTTGGATTTACTGGCCTCTTGAACGACCAGTACCAGCCAGTCATTTACTTCCTCAATTCCCACTTTCAGGTCGCTAGCACTGTGACTGTCTCAATGTCTTTGATGGCCCCCAGCCCCATGTCCATTGCCATACCAGCAGCTCACAGCAAATGACCTCATCTGGTCTTGTGGAAACTTGAGGCCATATAGCACCAAGCTCTTTAATTTTCTTTCTTTTCTCTTCAACATTTATTCTGACTTGTTCCCCTCATTCTCTGAATCTCCTCCTTCAAATCTAATCAATGACATCTATCAGAGAGCATTTTCCTAACACCTTTTAAATCAGTGTTGTGCATTCATCTCCAAGCTCTCCCCTGACGCAAGCCCTAATCAGCTCTCATTGGAACAAAGGCAATATATAGATTGGTATCATCATGTATTGATCAGTGTTCTTGGTTGCAAGTATCAGAATCTCCACATAGTGAGCAACTCACAGAATTTCCAGAAGGGTCAGCAATCCCAATTGAGCTATGCACCCAGGAATAATGCCCAGCGTATAACCGGGGCTCTTCTAGTAAAAGCACCAATACCACCACCACCTGGGACCTGGGAGGATTGAGGCTGAGGGCCCGGGACTCTGCAGTTGCTGCTTCCAAAGAGCCAGATATGTCTGTTTCCTTACTTGTCACAGTATCAGTTTCCCCACACTTAGCCAACAAGTCAACATTGCTCAGATACAAACGCAAGTGTCTCCCAAGTGCATCTGAATAGTGAAACCAAGTTCACAGGCCTGTACTCTAGCTTCAGGGGAGCCTAGGAAGGTGGCCTAGAATTGAAGTTTTGAAAGGTAAAATTTACAGTGTGGGAAATTACTAAAACATAGGTGGGCATTCGACAATGTGGGCTGCCCCAAAGGCAAATGACCACCTAACATTTCATTTTAATCCATACGTTAATACGAAATATAATTATTTTATTCCTTTAAAAACATTACTTCCTGGGTTCCCTATCACCTAAAGATTAAGTATAAGCTGCAAATATAGCATATAATCCCCTTGTATGCCTTCATCTTCCTCCCCTCTATTCATTCCTGCTATTATTTTATATTCCGAGGAAACTAAAACCCTAGAAGACTTTTTGGAAAAACACACAACACTTGTGGTTCCTGACTTTCTGTCCTTCCATTGCTTTTCCCTCTCTCCGGAGTGTTCCTTCCCTTTCCTGCCTTCGAATCCCTGCTCAAAGCACATGCCAAACTGTGGGCTATGTGCTAGGAAAATAAAAATTATTAATGGAATTCCCATCTCAAGGGACTTAGCATGTGCTACAGACTGAATGTTTGTGTCTCCCTCAAAATTCCTATGTTAGACCCTAATCCCCCATGTGATGGTATTTGGAAGCAGGGCCTTTTAAAGGTGATCAAATCATGAATGTGGAGCTCTCATGAATGGGATTAGTGCCATCACATTTCCATGTGATGACACAGGAAAAAGCTGGTCCTCTATGATATTTCCCTCTTACCCTTTTCCCATGTAAGAACTACCTTATGATCTTTACAGCTTTTGTTGTTCAAAAGCCTAAGCTCCAAGGACTGAGCTCACAAACAAGCAATCCTTGGGGTGTATGCAACCTACAAAAACAATTTGTTTGGTTCAAGCAATCTTCTTATAAATTTAGAATTTATAATTTAGATCACTGAGGATCTAAAGATAGCTAAGTATTCACCTGGAGGCCAGGAAGGTGAATGGCTATGGGAACAGAGCATGGAAGCATAAGCTTTATGTATTCAGACAGGACAATCAGTTCATTTGGATTGTAGTCCAGGGGTCAAGGGTGCAGGTGAGGGATAAACATTGGGTAAGAATACCCTTATCCCATGTAACAAGAGGTAAAGAAGGAGTGGGAGAAACACAGGTTAGGATCATGAGATTTTCATCTGACAACTTCCACTCCTTTTTCTCTAAAGTAAGAGATAATGCTATTTGCTGAGAGAAAGGTGGAGGCAGAAGGAGCCTATACATTTGGGAAGAGTAGAAAATGGCCAGCCATTATGAACAATAAGGAGATGGCTGGAGGAACGCATAGGGTTGGCTTGCTGGCTGTGTTGAGAAAGCAGCTGGGGCTGGTAACCAATTGGTAGTTGCAATCAAAACGAGCTACATTGTTTGCAAAGCCCAGGGCAAAATGAAAACAAGGGTCCCCTTGTTCAAAAGGCTTAGAAAAGGACTACTAAAGACAACTTATTTCCTTTCTTCCAGAGTCCCTCTCTTGGCCAAAGTGTTTTCATTTATCACTGGGCAAGGGGAAACTCTCTGGAGGAGTACAGAACCTCACAGGGCCCAGGGACCCCACTCCATGACTTTACGTGTGTGCATGTATGACCGCTGGATACCTCACACCAGCCTCCAGACCAACACCCCTTCCCAAAGGCCATTCTGACCTATGGCAGACGGATGACCTCCAAGAGATTCAGCCTCTACTCAGGATGCTCCTGGTACCTGGATGGAGGGTGGGGGAGAGGCTCACACCCACCTAGTCACTTGCCAAATATGTGGGGGCACTGCCAGCCTGGGGCAAGGAGAGCCATGACACGGTCACACAAGACACAGCCAGGATGGAACATTTACCAAACCTCTGGGGACAGAGGGCTGGAGGGGAGGCCAGGCAGGGCCGGGGATGCCTGAGGTGGGGAGTGTGCAGCCCAGAGGCCCTCCAAGAGGCAGGAAGGCTAAGAAGGGAACGTACCTAAACCCACGTTCCAAATCCCAGACACAACAAGGTGCAGAAGGGTGGGTTTAGCATGTTTCCATTATTTCCTTTCTTAACACAGACAGTGGGAGTGGAGGGAAAGGGGACATATATGCTTGCTAACCCACAGAATATTTCTGGAAGACTGAGATCTTCCTAATATAGCTGCCTCTTGTGGGTGGGACCAGGAGACCAAAAACATAAAGTGGGAGGAAAGATTAGTTTTTATTTATCCTTGCCTTTTATTGTTAAAACTTCTTGAAAACTAAAACTAGGGGCACCTGGATGGCTCAGTCCGTTAAGCATCCAACTCTTGATTTCAGCTCACGTCATGATCTCAGGGTCCCAAGATTGAGCCCCCTGTCAGGCTCTTCAATGAGCATGGAGGCTGATCAAGAGTCTCTCTCTCCCTCTCCCTGTGCCCCTCCCCACCCCACCCTACGTCAGCCCCTGATCGCTCTCGTGTGCACACACTCTCTCTGTCTCATAAATAAATAAATAAATAAATAAATAAATAAATAAATAAATAAAAATAATAAATAAATAACACTAGTCACTAAAAAGTGTGAGTGAATGGGAGGTGAGAAAAGAGCCCATGTCCTTATAGATTTGCTGTTATGGGAAGAGGGTCCTTACAGTGAGCACCAGAGGGCAAAACATGATGGAGAGTCCATCAGGATGGATGCCCACATTTCTAACCAATGATGAAGGGCCACAATGGGAGGGATGCTAAACAGCCAGATGAAGGCAAGATGGAATGGCAGGGCAGTAAATGGGGACCACCAAGCAGGTGGCCTCAGGAGTACAGTGAGGAAGTAAGCTTTGAAAAAAGACCTAAATCTTCTGAAACTGGAGGAAGAGACATGCATGTAAGTGTAGGTTGATGTGGGAGAAAACAAGGCCCAATTGTGTCATGTGTTCTGTGAAGGAGGTGACCAGGGGCATCTTCTGAGAGAGGGGTGGGAGAAGGAGAGTTAGCTATGTACCAACATTTTGAAAAGATTTGAAAGAAACACATCGAATACTTAACATGGGTGGCCTTGAAGGATATTTTAATTGGTTCTTTGTACTACTTTTTCTAAATTCTCTAAAACTATTTTTTCTGTGGGTGAAGAAGTCTATTAGAAATGTGAAAGTGGGGATGCCTGGGTGGCTCAGTCGGTTAAGCGTCTGCCTTCGGCTCAGGTCATGATCCGAGGGTCCTGGGATCGAGTCCCACATCGGGCTCCCTGCTCCGCGGGGAGCCTGCTTCTCCCTCTGCCTCTGTCTCTCTCTCTCTGTCTCTCATGAATAAATAAATAAAATCTTTTAAAAAAAAAAGAAATGTGAAAGTGGGGACATAGGTCTCACTCAGACCCTCATTTCACATCCAACTTGTCAGTTCACCCTAATTCCCACACCCAAATAGCTTCCCGTATCAATAAACAGGTACCTTACCTGGGGTTCATCTTATCATGTGCAGAGCAAACACCTTGATTCAAAAAACTAAGGTGGAAAATAAGCCTATAAATTCTCTTCTAGAAACTCAGATGGTGACTAATCTGATCTTGCTAATCTATGTCTCAAGTATCTACTTGTGAAGTTCCTATCCTACTCAATAGTGATCACTTCAAATTTGCTCCACAGCATTTTAACCATAAAATCACCTTTTATCCTCAGACAATTTGGATAAACGTAATCCACTACTAGCTTCAACAGTGAAGAAAATCCCTTTAATGAAGCAACCTTCTGGAATATTCCCAAAGAAAGATTGCAGCTGACAATATACTAATAATAAAGGAGTCGTTGAGGAAATTTCTGATCTGAAATTCTCAGGAAGATTCTGCCCAATTTTCAAATCTCTCAGAAATATTAGAAAGGAACTGAAAAGTGAAAGATTTCTCCAGAGTCATGTCATCTCATGCTGTCCTGTGGAGTCTTAAAGCAGTTATGGAAGGATTTGGATTGTAGCATCTCTCTTTGAAATTGGCAGTGAAAAATTAGTAGTTATGCAACTTAAACAAAAAATAGCTTTAAAACTTATAGGGCCTTCCAGAATTGATTGAATTTAAGGAAAAATGTGAATCTTTTTATTACCTCTGAACTCAAGGAAACTGAACTAAGTGAATGCCTATATTGAACCAAGAATAGCAGTCTATTTAAACTATATGAAATAGTGCTGATTTTCATGGCTCTTAACTAAAAATTCATTTCCTTCACTCTTAAGCCTAAATCACATTCAATTCTATTACTCTATGGATGATTGTGACTTGAAGACTTTCATAATCTAACTTTTACTGATGACCTATATGCTCGAAAAAGCCGAGCTGCCTTTCCCTAAGAGAAATGGCAGTGGGGTTAATCCAGCTTATTTGAACAAGGCCTCCCAACTCCCAACCCCCATCCAACTTGGCTTAATACAAACCACTGGTGTAAGTATTATTCTTAGAATCTTTGAACTGGGTGAGGCTTTAGAGATCATCTCGTACAATGTTCATCTGCTTTGTGAACTTCACACACTTGAAAATGAATAATTCTTTTTCCAAATGTACAAGGTACAAAAAATAACCTCAGAGAATCAGAAGTATGTGATTGGATATGTGTAAATAGCAGGCATCTTCTGCATCTAGCATGTAGGTGGAAAGAAATCGTTTGTATTTTTGTCAAATTTTAAAGAGTATGTTCACAGTTGATTATTAAATTTTAAATACTGCATCGTGACCCAAGTCAAATAAATCACTAGGTATTACACAAGTACTGTTTGCCCCAAATTGTACCGAGCAGTAGCACATAGTCCAGCATATAAATATACAAACTAATATGAGTTCACTCTGATTTTTCTCCCAAGAAGTAATTTAAGAAAAGAATATCACTCTGCCTTCTTAGAGGAAAAATGCTTGGTTTCAGATAATGTTTGTGTTATAGTAATTTTCCTCTTTTTAATCTTTTAGATGACAAATATTAGAGAATCTCTAAAAGCTCAAAATAGGATGTCAATAGATCATATTCCAAAACAGTCAACAGTTTTTGCACAGTTGATCACTCTCCTCCTTAAAACACCGTCTTCAAGGGCACTTGGTTGGTTCAGTCGGTTAAGCACCTGGCTCTTGGTTTCAGCTCAGGTGATGATCTCATGGGTCATGAGATCGAGCTCTGTCTGGGGCTCCACACTCAGCGGGGAGTCTGCTTGAAGATTCTCTCCCTCTGTGCCTCCCAACACTCACACACGTGCTCTCTCACTCTCTCTCTAAAATAAAGAAATCTTTTTTAAAACACACACACACACACAAAAAGCAAGTAAAAAATGTCTTCACTTTCCCTCCAGATACCACGCTCACTTAGTTGTTCCTGCTACCCACTGTGTGCCCCTTCATACAGCCTTTTACTAGTCCTTCAACTTCTCAACTTCTTTTTTTTTAAGATTTTATTTATTTACTTGAGAGAGAGAGTGTGAGAGACAGAGAGGAGAGACAGAGAGACAGAATGCGCATGAGCCAGGGGAGGGAAGAGAAGCAGACTCCCTGCTGAGCAGGGAGCCCGACGTGGGACTCGATCCCAGAACTCTAGGATCATGACCTGAGCCGAAGGCAGACGCTTAACCAACTGAGCCACCCAGGCGCCCATCTTCTCAACTTCTTAACACTGGAGTTCCTTAGGATTCTCCTGTGTTGCTTCTCATCTCCTTTTGTTCCCCCAATGATCCCAATCCAAGATCATGGCTTTGAATGACATCTATCCAGATTCATGTGTGTAGCTCAGAACTCTGCCCTGAACTTCAGACTCAGATATCTAACTACCAACTTGATATCTTCATTTGAATATCTGAGAGACATCTCAAATCTAACACACACAGAACAGAGCTCAAAACCTCCTCTTCTGGAATCCTCCCTATCTCTGTTATTGGCAATTCCATTCATCCAGATACAAGGAAAAGACCTTGGAATTGTCTCCAACTCCTCTCTCTAATACTCCACATCCATTCTATCAGCAAATTCTGTTTTCCTTCTCAGTAAATACAGAATTCAGCCATACCTCACCACATCCATCACTGCCGTCCTGGTCCAAGCCACCAACCCCTCTGCCTGGGACTATTGCAGTATCTTCCAAACTAGTCTCTCTGCTTCTACCTATTCTCAACACTGCAAGCCAAATTCTCCTTATAATCTTACCTAATCTTGCTAATTTGTGTCTCAAGTATCTACCTGTGAAGTTCCTATCCTACTCCAATACTGAATACATCAAACTTACTTAAGTCAGATAATATTTCACCTTTGCTTAAAACCTCCCAATGATTTCTCAACTCACTCAGAGTAAGTAAGCTACACCTTACACTGGTCCATAAGGCTTCACACAGTCTGCCTGTCCATGTATATGCACATATCCACAAACACTTATACACACACACTCACAAACATAACCCCATTACTTCTCTGATCTTATCTTCTACTGCTCTCCTTTTTTATTCTGCTCTCATCTGTACTGGCCTCTTGACTGAGTCTCAAGCATTCAAGACACAATCCTGTTACAGGGGTCTTTTCACTAACTGTTCCTTCCACTCATCCCCCAAATTGACAAGATGCACTCCCTCACTTCCTTTGCTCAAAATTTTCTTCCTTTTTTTCTCCTTATCACTTATCAGTTTCAAATATATTTTATAGGTTGTGTATTGAATTTATTTATTTTCTTTCTTGCCCACTAGAATACAAGCTTCATGAGGGCAGAGATTATCTGTTTTGTTCACTAGTATATCGGTAGTTCCAAAGACAGTACCTAGCAGTGCTCAATAAATGATTGTCGAAGTGAATTCAAATATATGCTTTAAACAGCTGACATGATCTTACACAACTTTTTGTGCAATTTTGTTTCCTTAAAATTAGATACCTTTAAAATTAAAATTCTTGATTTTTGTCACACATATTCTAAAGACTCTCCTTTCAGGTACACACTAGAAAAAAAGATAAATAGGGCGCCTGGGTGGCTCAGTCGTTGGGCGTCTGCCTTCGGCTCGGGTCATGATCCCAGGGTCCCGGGATCGAGTCCCTCATCGGGCTCCCTGCTCGGCAGGAAGCCCGCTTCTCCCTCTCCCACTCCCCCTGCTTGTGTTCCTGCTCTCGCTATCTCTCTCTCGTCAAATAAATAAATAAAATCTTTAAAAAAAAAAGATAAATAAAGATAAGGACTAGAGATATAAATGGTGAATATATTCTTAATTTGCTTTGATTCAATTTTGTATGTCTATAGAGGTCAATGAATTGATTTTTTTTCTGACCTTGGACAGAATTTCACATATCTATCACAAGTCTTTTTCAGCTTTAAAAATTTATTTCCCACTGAACAAAAGATATGGAAATATAGGGTCACTCGCTAAAACTATAATTTCAGAAAAGACAGTCATAAAGATTGATATGATTAATACCGATTTCATTTACTTACAAATTGTGTTCCAGAAATCTGTCTGCCAATTAGTCTAATGGGATTATTGTCATTTTATTGAGCATATATTGAATATTTGATCTTAAAAACTCAAATTATGCTGTGCTATTATCTAAAAATCAATTATAAAATATTTGCTTATTACACTTACTGCCTGGTATAATGGAACCAAGGGCAACAGATTTTACTGTCTCTCACATACACACATGCATGTATACACAGGCATACACACAAACAGACTGAGAACTTTTGCCACAAAAGGAAAACCTTTAACTCTATTTTTGAAGAGAGTAAAGATCAGAAAATAAATTACCCATTCAAATTCAGAAGGATAATTAGAAGTAGGATGAGACCTCTATCTGACTTTTAGTCTACTGCTCAATCCATGCCTAGAAAAAGCATTTTTCACTCAAGAAGAATACAAAGAACGGATAGTGTCAGCTATTCCAAAGAGAACTTAACACTGCTATGACTATTTGTCATTTACCCGGAGCTCACAACACAGTAGTTGTAAAATTGTAAAACAATTAAAATCCAGGGACTGCAGTAAGAGGAGAATTTTTGGAGAATTCAGAAGTGGGAATGCAAAGAATTGATGTTTTCTTCAGGGTTGAAGAGAATTTTTCAGGTAATGTTCAGTCTAGAAGTTGGTCTGTTGTACCCCTACAAAAAGAAGAAATTTACATAGACTAGCCTTCTCCAGCGCAGGACGTAGAGATTAATGATCCTCAGGAAAAACACTGGTGTCCCTACTACAAATGGGCGTCACTGAGAAGTAACACTGAAGGAAACCAAATCCTATTTCTTGTATCATAGATGAGCTAACCCAAAGGATCAAGTGGCCAAGTCACTCACAGGAATCAAGGATCTTCCTTACCCAGTATCAAGCTTTACTGATAATTTCAAGAACATAATAGCCAAGGTACAGGCACAGCAAGATGAGTTCTGATATCCAGAGTACACTCTCGAGGTTCTTACTTTTTGCACTAGATGTACCCTCTGGGTACAAGCAATGAGTGTGCTCTCCAAGTAAAATATTATTTTCCCTCCTGGCAGAGAGCGCTCCAGGTTATATCTCTGAATAATACTCAAAAGTCATATCTGTGACATTTTCTAAGAGGGCATGCCCCATAAATCCATAGATATGTTTGTTTGACATAAGCATTCTAAATCACAGACATCTTGCTAAAATATTCCATGGATAAGGACTCCCCTCCTATAAAACACCATTAATGAGGTTAGTTATTAGCATTCTTACCAGGATATTATACCCCCTCACCTGTCTTCACTCTTTCTTGGGCTTTGACAAAGATTCTCTCCTTGACTGACTCGAGTCAGCTTCTTCTGAGAGCATTTTACAACCAGGTCTTGACTTCTGGACTTCTGTATTTGTCTTTGAATCGTCCATTTTTAGCAAGAATCCTGCTAAGTCAGTGTAACCAGAAACACACCCTCCCCTCTCCATCCTCCATATGTGGCCAGCTTTCATCAAGAATCCTGTGAGGTCAGTTTACCAGAATCCCGCTCCTCACTCCTCATGTTTCCTCTTAGCAATTTTCCATCCACTGACCCCCACCTCCTCCTTGGCTATAAATTCCCACTTTTCCTTGTACTTGGAGTTGAGCCTGATCTCTCTCCTCTTCTGCAAAACCCCATTGTAGGAGTCCCCTCAAATAAAGTCTTCCTTACTGCCTTTAATAACTGTCATGAATAATTTTTTTTTTCCTTAACAGCATGCTCTCCCATCTTCCCATAAGGAAGAGAACCACATTACAGGCCATCTTCTTTCCTTCATGATGATCTACACAGTAGCAGATTAGAAATAGCAGTAACTACTACTATGGAAACACAGTTAATAATCACCCAGTACTTAGAGTTTTAACCTTAAACAAATCTAGACAAAGTGTCTGGCAATTCTTTGCAATTAGTACAAAAGTTTTGATATAGGGGAGGAACTTTCCAAAGCCAAATACTGCAAATTTGAAATGCCATCACAGATCAGTAAACAACTTCCCAAAAGACAACCAAACACATGATTTTGATAGGACCAACACAGAGCTAATGCCCTTAGCGTATCTACTATATACTATTTGCAACTTGTTGTCTAGAAAGCTATGCTTAAATATTTATTAAATTGTATCTATTATGTGGTTTCTATTTTTCTCAAGAAGTTTTCTCACTGTTGTTAATATGGTTCAAATTTAATGACTCCCTTCTGGAATTGTTAAGTTGAACCAGATGATTCACCAAAACATTTGCAGTGTCAAGATTATGGTACCCAAAGTTGGTTTTAAAAAATTATGCTGTGTTGCTGCTGGAGTGCAATGCACATTATATGCTCTCATTGTTTTTTATAAAGTTCTCCCGGGTACCATAAGGAGCAAATTAAACACATAAGGACTTTGCCCTCAAGGAAATTGCAGTTTAAAAGGGTCAACAAACTGAGAAATCAGCAGAATGACTGTTCCTACCCTGACCCTGTTGAACTGACAGATGTCATTGAAACAAATGATTACAGTACCAAAGGACATGCTGTCCATGTATAATGGAGACCTAAATCCTGGCTCTACCATCAGCTATCTGTTGGACCCTAGCACAACACTTCCTTCTTCTGGAGCTCAGCTTTATCATTCATGAAATAAATGAAATTTGGATTAGATGCTGCAGAGGCTCCTTCAAAGTCTAAATTCATGGAGGAAATACATACAATAAATAAATGAAGAGAATTCACATTCATGATGTCCGTCCTATGGAACATGTTATTAAGTCCCGAGAACTGAGTGCAACACACTGTGTATTTCATTTGGAAAATTCACATGAAACACTGCATGATTTGAAATGATCTGAAGCCTTGGCCCTAGTGCCTCTATAAAAATAACACGATTGTGGCCCATATTTTGGCCCCCAGTTATTTGAATCCCATGAGTATTGGCCTTAGCTTTGTACTCAAAAGTCTATTTAGGTAAAACGTCCGAATAAGCTTTCTGCCTTTAGTTAAGTCACATACAAAAACAGCCTGTTTGTAGGAAAAGGGAACATCATTTCAAATCCTTAAAGGGGAAATTCAAAAATCTCAGAGAATACATGCACATTTTTCTGGTCCAAGTACTCCCAGAAGAAGCTGAACTATCTCTGTGAACATTTGAAGGTTCACTGTTAGTGTATCCCATGTGGAATGACAACTTGAAGATCAGGGATCTACATGCTCTCATCACAGGAGGCTCCTTCCCAACCCTGACCAAAGTGAAAGAGGTTATTATGCTAAATGACTAAGCCTGGCACAGAAAGATAATGCTGTGTGGTCTCACTTGTATGTGGAATCTTAAAAAGTCAAACTCGTAGAACCAGAGAGGAGCAGGGTGGCTACCAGGGGCTGGTACTGGGAAATGGGGAAATGGGGAGAGGAAGAGATGTTGGTCAAAGGGTACAAATTTTCAGTTCTGAGATGAAAAAGTTCTGGAGAGGTAATATGGTGACTATGGTTAATAATACTGCATTTTATACCTGAAATTTGCTAAGAGAGGAGATTTTGACTGTTCTCACTCCCCCCCACACACACAGAGATGCAAAAAAGTCACTGTGAGGTGATGGATGGGTTAATTAATTTGATGGTGGTAATCATTTCATGATGTACATGTACCTCAAACTAGTACCTTATACACCTCAAAAATATACCATCTTTATTTGTCAGTTCTACCTCCATAAAGCTAGATGGGGAAAAGAAATTATTCCTGAGGAGTTTAGATGCTAAACCTTGAATCTGGCAAAGCCTAAGCTGAAGTTATGTAATTTTTTTCTGAGTCTTCCATAACTCCAAAAATAAAGGGGGGGATCCAGTTTGAGTCTTTTTTTTAAACAGCTCATAATGGCAGAAACATTTGAATTTCTTAACTGGTGCACAAGAGAGAAGAAGAAACGAGATGGGTAGAGATTTAAATTCAATTCTTTTCTTCTATTGTGTGAGACAACAGCATCAACAACTGGCAATTGAGAGAAGAGATACATCATTATACTTATTTATAGCATTAACTACTTTACATTCAGCCACACAAGTGCAACTGTAAAAAAAAATTATAAAGGGAGTATGTGGTTCTTTCATTAGCTTGTCTGTAATACTGGATTGGTCCATAAATTAATGTGTATAAGAGAACGGGAAAAAAAAAAAGAATTCAAAGCTCTGCCATTGTAATTACAGCTCTTTAAATATCAAAAGGCACAAAGAAAGATTCCTTTTGAAAAGCCTACCGACTCTCTTGGCAAGACACTATTAATTACTTGCATAAATCTGCAGTTTGTACACCCAGAGCTATGGGTGACATTATTACATTATCCAAGCTTTTAACAGTCCCCATTGGTCTCAGCGTGTGTTTCTGTAAATTCTTGTTTACCAAGCGATCCCTCTGTAAACTTCAGCTTCCTGCTCAGGGGGAATGAGCAGAGCTCTGGGACAACAGGTAGCTTGGAGTTCCCCCATCACTGTCTACAATTCACACAATTCAATTAGAGAAACTGTACCGTGTGAATTATTAAATTAGGTTGGAGAGTGCCATGAGCAGTAATAATATCACAATCTTATTTAAAAAGAAGACATTTAGCTTCCATAAACAAACTGCTTATAAAAAACCACATGGGCAAATGGAAAATACAGAGTGGGCCTGGGATCTAAATTAATAGTTAAAGCCCTAGAGAAAGGACATCTAGAGAAGCAGTTCCATCTTAGAAAATATTTGCCTCCAAATTTCTAGCTTTTTTATATAAACTTAATCAACATTTCTCTTTTGAGCATCCATTGCATGGAAGTTTAACAGAATTAAAATCTGGCCCATGGCTCTATATTTTTGCAATAAATACAGACTCTGGGGAACAAACTGCTTTGGGGGGAGAAGGGGGGAGTGTGTTACTTGATAAAATGAAAATCTAAACTCAAAGCAGCAAACACATCCTCTGCTGTGCCCAAGTGCGAATTCTCAGCTTTAACCATGAGTAAAAACTTTTGCCAATTATTTTTTAGAAAGGAAGATAGATTTATGACCATTTATGAATGGGTCCACATCATCTCTTTGGGGAGAGAGAAGCAGGAAAAGGAGACGGCATGTCAAAATCTAAACTGCCTGAAGGACCTCACACGGAGGAGAATGTAGCAGGTGCTCTTCCTCACGGTCTAGTAAGGCAAAGCCAAAGTGGCAAGAGATTAGGCTTCCCTCAGGTCAGACCCTTATGATGACTGTGAGTATCAAAGATGCAAGGATTGAATTTAGAGGTGACCCTACTCTCAAAACCATTATACCCTAACATGACACCACTTAATAATAGAAGTTGTTGTGTTCCTCTTAATTACCAACAAGCCAATTAATTGTAAGACTTGGCCAACAGCCAATTTTATTGATACCATGAAGCTTGATCATGGAACAGAATGGAAGAGCTCCTTTACATCTTTTCCATTCCTTATGCTTCTAATCACATGGATGAGCACAGGAATATTTTATAGTTTGGAGGTATAGGGAAAAGTCAAGAGTACATAAGGATGTGTGTCAGTAGATAGATTCATGTGGGTAGACTGACCCAATAATTGAGACTATAAAGTAAAAATGGGTGTCATTCTAAGCATATGTCTATATATTTGTTAAGAACTTGCTTGGAGTATCCCTATGTGTCCTGGATAAAGGCTACAAAAATTGCAATGTTTTATAGATGTCGTATTACAGCTCTTTTTATTTTATAGACAAGGAAACAGAGAGATAGAGAAGGTATGTGATTTTTTTTCAAATTTTCACAAATAATCAGTGGTAGAGTTAGGATCAAACTTGGATTTATCTCCTACACAAGGATTCTTTTGCTATTATGTTGAGAGTAGAAAGTGTGAATTGGTGAATATTTATTTTCCTTAAATCTAGCAACTGTCTTTTGCTGTGGTAGCCGTGATCTAGCTAAATAAATGTAAAAAGAAAAGAAGAAATACAAAGCCAAACATAAGAACAAACATCATATGGAAGTTAAGGAATACTGATCTAGAAGGAGGATTGAGTCACACATTGGATCATGTCACTTTCTTACTCAGAACATTTCAATGCCCCCCTTTCATTGATTTTCTACTGAGATTAAGACTTCACTGTGACCTTGGAGGATCTGTCCCCTACTCTCTCCCCAAACTTCTCACATTGCCCTTCTCCCAGCCACTGTATTTCTAGGTCATCAGACTCCCCTGTGTCAGTGGCGGTCTATTATTATCTTCCTCCCTAGATCATAAGCCTCATGCCGGGCCTTATTGTTCATCATTTTATTCATGACAGCCAGCACAGAGCTTAGCATACAGTTGATGTTCAATAAATATATGTTGAATAAATAAATGAAGTTACACATATAAGAATCTTTGGAAATTTTCCAGGACATAAAGCACTATTAAAATATTAGGGGTTTTTTTGTTTTTGTTTTGTTTTAATTCTTAATGCATTTGGAAACTGATTCTTACACACAATTTCCAAAGGACAGATTTGTGGCCTATAGCTGCACACGTTACATTGTACAACGACATCTGGATGAGCCAGATTAATTAAATCATCTATCACCCAACTCCTTGTACTAACCAACCTGAGCATCTTACCTTCACCTCTTATTAAAGAAAAAGAGGGCTCTTTCATGTCCAGTAAGCAAAAAGAAAAAGGCACGACCATTCACTTCCTTTATTCTCCCATCCCTTTTTGCAGGGCAGGATGCTCTCAGATCACACACAGTCATCCTCTAGGGACAGATGTGTGTGATGGCAAATATGATGCTATTAGTCCGCCTCTGGCCATAACTTGCTTTATTGAGCTGAATTTCTGTCAAGGGTCCTCTCCAGGAAACATAGAAGAGGCCTCAGGACATTATCCAGACAGAAAGCCTGGGCCAACCAAGTCTTCAATCCTGTTGGAGCTTCAGTCTTTGTACAGAAGCCCCACTTGCTCCTCACCTTCAGAGCAGCAGAAGCTCCCTATTGGATCATCTCCCCAAAGCCCAGGAGCTGGGCTTCTCTCTCTTATGTACATGTGTTTATGAGAGTAAGGTATGTGGAGAAAAACATCAACTACTTTTTCTAATGGTCCCATACATCACGCTGCCTAGTATAACATCATTTCTGGTCCACTTTTTCAAAAGAAAACACAATCAGTATCTTAAACTAAGCATTTCATTTATTCAGGTCCAAAGGATGGATACATATATCTGGATGTGTGTGTATACTGATAGATATAGATACAGATATGGATGTAGATATAAATACAGATGTAGATACGCACAACAAAATGTCTAGGTAGATAGTAGGTAGATTATTATATTACATATAATATATTATATATATCAGATTTTATATATACAACTTATACATATATGTCAGATAAAGTCTCTATATTCTATCTAGGGGCGATAGACAATAAATCAGTAAGTTTGTGTCAAAAGTGGTAAGTGCTAAGGAGAACAGAAAAGCAAAAAACGGGGTTGGAGAAAGGAGATGATGGGCTAAGGCATGGGAGAGCCAGATTGTATGGAGTGGTCATCAGGGAAGGCCTGTACAGTAGGGTAATATTGAGTAAAGACTCTATGGGGAAACCAATCTATGCACATATCTGTGGAAATGACTATATATATATATGGAACAAAAATTGTAATTGTACTTAGATGCGGAGCATGCTCTATTAACTATATTTCTTATTTTCTGTATTCTTGATGCTCTGGCATCTGGGCCCTTGCCATTTCTGGAGAGACTGACCCTCCCAGGATTAGTTTAATTCCTAGAGATAGCAAACAACTCACCCTGAGAGCACATCTATTTCATATGCAAATGAACCAATCCAAACTCCTTGCTCCCAGCCATTTCTTTATTGGGCTTTTCCACTCTGGGCCAATATTTCCCAGTACTAATTATCCCAGGAGCAGGTATCAGACAACTAGAGACAGCCCCTATTCCCCAGATAACACTGAAATTATACAAACTCGCCAATCCGAAAACTGCTTAATCTGTTTTGTTTTGCCTTTTCCTGCAAAAGCCACAATAAAGGCACTTGCCCTTGCTTTTCCCTCACTCCTGCCTCCTGGCTGGCCCTGGTATTCCTTTGTGTGGCCCCACATGGCATGCCAAGCCTTCTGCTTCTAGAGAACTGTGAATTAAAATTTCTTCCTCCATGAGAGTCATTTCTATTGGTGCATGACTTATCATCTCCCTGATTAAAATAAATCTAGGGTACATTTTAAAACACATGCCTAGTGTATTCAAGGAGCAGTAAGAAGGCCAGTGTGGCTGGAGCCAACTCGGTGGCAGGGATGGGGATGGGCAGGGAAGATAAGATGAGAGAGGGAAACAAAGAGCCACCTCCTCTACAGCCTTAGAAACAATGACAGGAATATTAGCTCTTCTTCTGAGTGAAATAAAGAGCCATTGAGAGATTCAGAACAAAATGACATGATTTGACTTATATTGCAACAGGACCAATCTGGCTGCTATGTTCATAACAGACTGAAGGGTAGCAATGGCAGAAGCAGGGAAATAATTTATTTACAACAATCTGGGTAAGAGAGGTTGGTGGCCTGGACCAGGATGGTAGCAGGAGACATAGCAAAAAGCTACTGAGTTCTGGATATGTCTTTTTTTTTTTTTTTTTAAGATTTTATTTAATTATTTGAGAGAAAGAGAGAGAGAAAGCAGGAACAGGGGGACGGGCAGAAGCAGGCTCCCTGCGAAGCAGGGAGCCCAGCACAGGGCTCGATCCCAGGACCCCAAGATCATGACCTGAGCCAAAGGCAACCTAAAATCATGACCTGAGCCAAAGACAGACACTTAACCGACGGAGCCACCCAGGCGCACCCTGTATATAAGTCTTTTAAAAGTAGAGTCAGGAAGGATTTGCTGACGGTTTGGTGTGGGGTGTAAGAGAGAGAGAGAGAGAGAGAAGTCATAGATGACTGTAAGGTTTTTTGACATGTGAAACTATAAAAATGTAGTTATCATTGCCTGAGATGGCAAGAACTGCAGGAGTAGCATATTTAGGGCTTGGGAAGGCGGCTGCAAATCAGAAATTCGGTTTTGGATGCATTAGATTTGAGATGGCTATTACACATCATTAATTTTATGATTACAGCAAGCAGAAATAGGTAGAAATATATCCTATTTAAAGGATGATGAAGTAATCTTCCATGTTGGAGAGGCTCGTGTGGCAATATCTGTGGGTGACCCCCAGCCAATAGCCAGCTAGAAACTGAGGTCTTGATCACCATGGTCTGAAGGAACTGAAACCTGCCACCAACCTCGTGAGCTTGGATACCCATCCTGATTCCTCAGTCGAGCCTTCAGATGAGACCCTGGGGTCCACTGACACCTTTATTGCAACCTTGTGAGAAATCCTAAGTTAGAGGACCCAGGCATGCTGTGCCCAGATTCCTGACCCACAGAAACTGTCAGATAATAAATGTGTATTGTTTTAAGCTGCTAATTTGGGGGTAATCCGTTATGCAGCTATAGGTAGCTAATACAAGATCATTAGAATGAATGTAGATAGAAGAGAGAACTGGGGTTGGCCCTGGGCACACACCACTGTGTGGAAGTCAGCAAGATAAAGAGGAAGGTGCGAGGAGACCAGTAGTCTGTGAAGGGGAACTAGGAGCCTATATGACAAAGGGTTCAACAAGGAGGAGGAAATAATAAATGGTCAAGGGCTATCGGTAAGTCAGAGAAGATGAGGTCTGAGAATTTGTCGTTGGAGCTAGCAATGTTGAGATTATTACTACAGTAAACACTACATAAACAGTAGGGCAAAAAACAATTGTAAACCTTAACTTCTTGAATAAAGATAGCCAAAATTTCATAAATGAGGTTGCCTTGAAGTAAGATATAGTTATTTCTATTCCTGCCTACCACCATTGATCATAAAATTTTAATCCTAGAAAAGAATTCAGGGATTTTCAACTTCAAATACCTCCTTCATAGATGAGCACAATGAGCCAAGTGAATCATTCAAGGTCACAGAGTCAGCTGGTCAGGAATCAAAATAAGACTAAAGAGGTCTTCACCTACTGTTCTTTCTGCTACAACACAAGACCTCTGTGATTTCCTACTTCAAGGTGATGATTAAAAATCCTAACTGCTGTATAGCAGTACTAAGTATAACTAACCTCTCTTACTTGAAGTCTAATTTATTTGTGCTTTCTTATATTTCAAATTTTGTAAAAGTGTTATTAGGAAAAAGTCTGTGGGACATTTTTTTTAATTTGTCTTACTGATGTATAGTTGACATACATTATCATATTAGTTTCAGGTGTACATGGGATATTTTTTAAACCATTGAGAGAATCAACATGTAAAAGACACAAAAATATTGATATGGGAGGTCCCAAAATTTAATTTAAAAGCTCAATAAAGCCAATAAGATGGCTTCAATGAAAACAAGTGTCGATGCTTGCACCATTTTAAAGAACACTCTACAAGGGTCATCTTTAATATATGAAATCATTTGCTTCACAACATTTTTCAGACATAGTGAATATCTTGCTCATTTAATCATTACTGTTGCTTTCATGATGCTAAAATGGAGGCTCCCTGAGAGTGGGGATTTACAAGTCCTGCTCACCTCTATATCTCAGTGCATATAATAGTTCCTGGAAACTAGCAGAAAGGAAAATATACCTGTAGGATGAATGAATGTTCACACTGCACATCGAACAAGCTGAGTGGGGGTATGTACAGTGGAGGGAAAAGCATGGACACAGCCCGGGAAGTCTAAGAGTCCCTGACATTTTTGAAGATGGTGAGGGGCGCGGGTCCCTGGACAGAGGTGATTAAGAGAGAGTGGAGGAAACACAGCCTGTGGGGTGGAGGGAAGCAAGTGCACGTGGTCCTTGAATGGCAGATGAACAGCGCTGGTCTCCATTTTAAGTCCTCAGGAAGCCACTGGAGATGTATGAGAGGAAGAGTAATAAACATAGTAAGACATGGATTTTAGAAAGGACTCGGAATGAAAACAAGACAAAATGTTGAGACAGGAAGCAGGGAAATGTATTAGCATGCTTTGAATTGATTTTTAAAAATAGGTCTTGAGCCATAGCAATGATCAAGACATTTGCTCCTAAGGAAGTGACAGTGCAGTGGGGAGGTGGACATGTAAACAGGTGGCCCCAGCACCGCATAATAAATGCAATAAGTGGAGAAAACCCGGAATGTGGTGGATGCAAAAAAAGAGGTTCTGAGCTCAGTTTTAGGTGCAGGTGATATCTGCCCTGAGACATGGCAGAGGTATGGAAGCAACAGCCCTGCAGGCGGTGGTTCCCTGGAACAACAGCACCGCCGTCCGAGAGGGGTGAAAGGATGCACCGGGGGAACAGAAGGCAAGAAGGGTTGGAGCACCTGGGTGGCTCAGTCGGTTAGGCATCTGACTCTTGGTTTGGGCTCAGGTCATGATCTCAGGGTCCTGATCTCAGGTGAGATCCAGCCCCTCATGCATGAACAACCCCCACCCCACGGAGTCTGCTTGTCTCTCTCCCTCTGCTCCTACCCCCACTTGTACTCTCTTTCTCTCTCTAATATAATAAATAAATCTTAAAAAAAGAAAACAAGAAAGCAAGAAGGCATCAAGGACCATTCAAACTACAGTATCAGAGGGGGAACCTGGCTGGCTCAGTCAGTGGAGCATGGGACTCTTGGTCTTGGGATTGTGAGTTTGAGCCCCACACTGGGTGTAGAGATTATTTAAATAAATAAATAAATCTTAAGAAATAAAACCACAGCATCATAAAGATTCTGTGAGTGTGAACATGGTGGGAGACATAGAATATTTCCAGAACCCCATTACTCTCTGGCAGGCACCTTCCCAGGCTCTACTTCCATCCCCACAGCCACTCCCACACCCATCCCCAGAGGTAATTATTACTCTACTCATCATCACCATAGATTGTTTTTTTTTTTTTAAGATTTTATTTATTTATTTGACAGAGAGAGAGCAGGAGAGTACAGGGAGGGGGAGCAGCAGAGGGAGAAGGAGAAGCAGGCTCCCCACTGAGCAGGGAGCCCAATGCAGGGTTTGATCCCAGGATGCTGGGATCATGACCTTAACCAACTGAGCCACCCAAGTGCCCTAGCCATACCATAGATTAGTTTTGCCTATTTTTAAATTTCATATAAGCAGAACCATACAGTAGGGCCTTTATTTTTGTCTGGGTGGTAGCTACACAAGTGAGCATATACATAAAATCACGTTTATTTTTAATATTTTTGTGTCATGCTATATGCATATTCTACCTCAATTTTTAAAGCAGTAGAGGGGCAGGAAAGGAAAAATAAAAAATGACTTGTAGGCTGGGTTCCTCAGGTTTCCACCAGACACTGGTTTCATAGGATGTCAACAGGGGTTAGGTTTGAAAGGGGGCTCCTTGTTCAAATAAGCTTGGAGAAATGCTGGGCTAAATTGAGTCAAACATTTCACTGTGCAAGTCTTCTCTGAGTTTTTGCTACATTAGTAAGTAGTGAATCTTCAAAGGGATGATACATATCCAGAATTTCTCACACATTTTTTGTGGAGTATCTCTTAGAACTCAGATTTTAAGCAACTCACTTTGGAAAAGTTCTCTAATCTGTACACTGTGAGAAATGGATTATGTGAAATTGGAGCTGGTCTGGGAGGGAAATAACTCTCTCGGGCATATTGCATTTGAGGTGCTGGTGGGTGAATCCATCAGGCACCAAGAGTCCAGGAGGTAGCTGAAATACAGGAAAGGCATTCTGAGAGCCATCAGGCCTGGGGATGTATTTTGAACTCTGACATATGATTTATGTTTGAAAATCTGTGGGTAAACATGGATTACATCCTCTAGAAGACATGTCAGTTGAGATATTCCCAGGACCAGGTGAGTAGCTGGACAGAGGGAAAGGGACCAGGAAAGTGACAAAGAGGACTTATGGAAGAATAGGGCTTGGCTTTGCAAAAAGTTGATGCAAGAGGACAATGCCCCTCCTCCCAGAAACAATACATGTTCAATGCCTTCAAGCTCAGTTCTCTCTCATCTTAAGCCTTTTGTGCAAAGCTCACCCCAAGAGCCAGAACTCAGAGCTCCTTCAGTGTCTTTGGAGTTCTTGTCACAGGGGTCAGATTTTTACAAGATTCTTTACTTCGTGAGAAGACAAGCTAAGTATCCACAATACAGCATATACTTTCTTGAGGTGTTATTGAAACAAACACACGGTTCTTGAATAAAAACACTTCTACCAGTCTAACAACTGGTTAAGTAAAAAAAAAAGACGGACAATATGAGTGTGGGTTTATTCACATTCTATTCTCAAAAAAAGACAAAGAAATATCATTTGAACTAAATATTTCATATACCTCGTCTACTTAATTAACTAGTTATACCAATTGTTTTATATGTTGCCTTCATTATTAGCAGATATATCAAGATTTGCACATAGAATCCAGTGAAGATGGATTTAGATAGGAAGGTAAAAGTTAAGAAAAAGGAAAAAAGAAAACTAGTCAGGAAGAGGCGGCAATGAGGTGAGAAAACTTTGCTAATATTTCATGAAAAATTTAGAAAAGCAAGATTTTTGTAATACCAAAGAGACAACCAATAAAGATCTTGTTTCTTCCATCTGACTAATCTGGGAGCTGCAGAAAATGTCGTTCATTTTAACCATCTTGAAAAAAAATGATCTTATAATATGGCCATCTGTTGGCATATGACAGATACAGCATTCCAACGATGCAGATAATGAAGCAAAAATACCGAAAATTAAAGGGACAGATGTGAAAAACTCACACACTCATTTGGCTTACCATTTCACATCTGTTCTCTCAGACCTTCCCAGTAACACAAATCTAACTCCTAAATTCAATATCTTGAAATGTTATGCTCTGCAGCAGCTACATGCCAATTACTGACTGAAGATCAATTCATTCCAACACATCATGTGTTTTCTCATCAATATTGGGAGTCTTCTAGCCAAAACGCAGTTCCTGCTACCAAGGGAGAATCCAGGTAGGTATGCCCAGGTGTACATTATACTACATTTATTTATCTGTGCTTTTAACAATTTGCTTCACTGGCATCCATGCGTTCTACTTACCGTTCTAAAATTATTCATGTTTTTGCTTGGCAGAAAGATAAAAATAATAAGACTATTAACCAATTCCTGCATAATGAATGTATAAATATGTTCATTTAAACATTGGATCTCTTTTATAGACTTTTAAAATTTTAGACCGTACATTGCCTACTCAAAAAATTTAGTTAAAAATGCAAAACAACAAAAACAAAAAGAACCGTAGTCTCACCTTCTACAAGAGTTCAGTGAAAAAGACGAAAAAAATGTAATGAAATAAATATATAATTGTTTTACAACACTTGCCACACATTTGCTGGAGCAAACCCTTTCTATGTACCTTCACCATCGGGGCAATGTTGTGAAGAGACATGTTCCCCAGGACAGAGCCCACAGACCACTGGGAGCCCTCATCTGTATTCTCCCCCCACACCCCAGCTTTTTGGAGATATAATTGACATATAACATTGTGTAAATTTAAGATCAAGGCATACAACATGATGATGTGATATATGTATATATTATGAGATGATGACCACCATGAGATTAGTTAACATATCCATGACCTCACATTTGCCATTCTGTGCGTGTGGTGAGAATACTTAAGACCTACTCTCTTAGCAGCTTTCAAGTAGGCAATACAGTATTGCTAACTAGGCTGTACATTAAATCCCCAGAATATTTACCTTAGAACTGGAGTTTTTTTCCCTTTGATCAACATCTCCCATTTCCCTCTTTCCCCAGTCTCTGGCAACTTCCATTCTACTCTCTGTTTCTATGAGTTTTGTGTGTTGGTTGTTGCTATTGTTTTTGATTCCACGTATAAGTGAGATCACACACTATTTGTCCTTCTCTATCTCTCTGTCTGACTTATTTTACTTAACATAATGCCCTCAAGATCCATTCATGTTGTCACAAATGGCAGCATTTCCTTCTTCTTTTATATACCACATTTTCTTTATCCATTCATTTCTCAACTGACACTTAGGTTGTCCTCCGTACCTTGGCTATTGTCAATAATGTTGCAATGAACATGGGGGTGCAGATAGTGTTTTCATTCCCTTAGAATACACACCCAGAAGTGGGATCGCTGGAACATATAGTAGTTCTATTTTTAATTTTTTGAGGATCCCCCATACTGTTTTCCATAGAGCTGAACCTGTTTACATTCCCACCAACAGAGCGCAAAGATTCCCTTTCCTGCACATCCTTGCTTAGCTGTATTCTTGATAGCATGAGGATTCCTAACAAAATATTTAAATTTGGTATCTCCATTAAACTAAGAGTCTTTCAAAAAGTAGTAAAAGTGTATTTTGAATCATACGGATAACAACCTTATAACCTAATCGGGCCAAGAAACACTGTTTTTCTTTTAATAAGTTCTGTCCATTACTACAATTTGAGAACCTAGGTAAAGTGCCTATCTTAGCATGTTTTTATGAATGTAGGCACCAAGTTGCTCTACATCAAAGGCTAATGCAAAATCAACAGAAGTGTACTTAATATGGAAATCCTGCTTTTCAGCCAAATGAAGACCAAAGACATCAAAAGCTACAAGACAAAAGGCTTCACAGCGGTTCAGTTGGTAGGGAGAAAGTGGCAGAATTGAACTATCACAGGGCAGGTGGTAGAAGAGTTACACTGATTTCAAAAGCTCTTATACCTTTAGTAATCAGCACATATTCAGACTTTAAAGAGCAAAGCAACAATGTCATATACTATCAAACATATACTTAATTTTCAGCCTATGGAAATTTAGTAACATTTAATAAAAATAACTTACATCCACAATAGGGATCCCAGAATCCCCCTCTCCACCCCTGCCCATTAAAGGGGTTAGATGGTCCTTAAGCTTGTGAAAAACTTGTGTCGATGTTACAGCCACAACTTTGGGATGTACCAGCCTGGGGTCCCCTGGGCTCTGGCTCTTACTGTCTGACGTAAAGTAAGTTATGCGACTCCTCTCAACCTGTCTTCTCACTCGTGCCATGCCACTAACCACTAGCCTCAGAGTTTGTCAGGAGGATGGCATGCTACTGCATTTGTCTGTGTCACAGGTGTTTAAAACAGACAAGCACAGAGCTATCCTAGTCCAAGATCTCAATATGCACTAGTAATTTTGTATTATTATTTATTCCTCACAATAAAGCCTCAAGGCATAAGTTTGGGGTTTTTTAAAGATTTTATTTATTTATTTGAGAGAGAGAGAAATAGGGAGAGAACGCATGAGCAGGGGGAGAGGGAGAAGCAGACTCCCCACTGAACAGGGAGGACCTGATCCCAGGACCCTGGGATCATGACCCTAGCCGAAGGCAGACATTTAACCAACTGAGCCACCCAGGAGCCCCAAGGCAGAAGTTATTGAGCCCATTTTCCAGGTGATGAAACTGAGACTCAGAAATTTCTAGTAACCATGACACAACAAAGAGCTGAGGGCTGCAATTCAAGGTCAGGTCTGACGGGTTCTGAAGCCTGTAATCTTTCCACTATATTGGAATACTCTTCAGGAAGTGGCCCAAGAATCCTCATTCTCTGCAGCCATCAGTCAGCCCCACCTGCTAGACTTCTCCTTCGTTACTAGAATCTGGGCCAGCACTTCGGACTGTAGTGTCCCAAGGTGACCAGGACAAGCAAAGTACCAGTGATAATCTAAGCAAGTGTGGCCTCCCTTGACAAGGCAGAAACGGCCGGGTTCTAATGAGAGCAAAGCTCTTCTGCTCCATCTCCTCCTCAGCCTCCTTGAGCTGCAGGAAGTCATGAGCAGAAATCTGTCAGTGACTTACCTCCCTTCAATCGGATGGCCTGTGGAGATAAGCAGGCATGAACATTCAATATGTTTCCTTCTTCCTGCCGGAGAATCTCCCTAGTTATCTGTTATGATTAGAGGATTTGTTATTTCCATTACCAGAGTAAAAATAAATAGTTGTGGGTTGTTTTTGTTTCTGGAGACACCTCTTCTATACCTTGAGGTACCCTCAAAAGTCAACTGGGGAAGCTAATGGGTGAAGAACTGGATATATAATGAGTGTGGTAGCTTATATTTCAGATGTTACACCGTCTTCTCTACACAACAGGGAAATAAAATTCTCTAGACTATCAAATGTGACAAGTCTGCAGTAACAGTCAATCCTTTTTATTTCTTGTCATTAAATGTGCTCTGCATCAGTATAATACGTAATAATTGTCCATGAAATGGAAGCCTTCAGACTGACTTACTTTCAGTGAAGGGGAAATAATAGAGATTTGCAATGTGGAGTTATTAGTGGTGATGATGAGGAGGAGGAGGAGGAGAAGGAGAAGGAGGAGGCAGTATTTTTGAAATGTCTTGTTTCAAAAAACTAAAGGCAGGCTATAAAAAAGGCTTGACCATAATCAGTGAGCAAGGACTCTACAGCCATTTCTTTTTAAATAAACTCTTACAACCTTAATGGACCTTTGTCCAATTTTTGTAGGATTCCTATTAGTGGCACGAGACACAGTATGGACTGGGAGAACTAGATAGACCACAAACACTCCTCTTTGCTCCCATTGACACATGGAAACACTGAGGCATATCAGGGTGACAAGGCTTATGCAAGGAACCCATCCTACTCTCCCATAATGTCAGAATCAGCTTTCTAGAAGTTATGTTACAGCTCTATGACACACACTCAGCATTCATGTCAGCCTATGTCTCAGGGACATGTGAAGGTGCTGGGAATGGCATATGAAGGATACAAGTCCCAAGGAGCTTGCAGCAGGTTGCACTGGCCTCTGCAATATAGTATAGTAACAGTGGGAGCTTCTGTGGGAGCCCATAAGAGGAAAGTGCCATCTAAACTGAGACCTGGGGGCGCCTGGGTGGCTCAGTTGGTTAAGCGACTGCCTTCGGCTCAGGTCATGATCCTGGAGTCCTGGGATCGAGTCCCACATCGGGCTCCCTGCTCGGCAGGGAGTCTGCTTCTCCCTCTCCCACTCCCCGTTTGTGTTCCCTCTCTCGCTGTGTATTTCTCTGTCAAATAAATAAATAAAATCTTTAAAAAATAAATAAATAAAATAAACTGAGACCTGAAGGTTGAATGGGAGATGCTCAGGTGAAGAGAGAATCAACAGGAAGAGTGTTTTGGGCAAAAAGAACATTGTGCACTAAAGCACAAAGGTGAGTGAGAGAGCGTGGTGCTGAGTTTGACAAAAGGTAGGTGATTCAGGATGCCTGGAGGGAGGAGCCGGTGGGAAAGGGCGAAGTGAGGCCTGAGAGCTAAGGAGATGGCAAAGTCAAAAAAGAAGGCCTCGGAAGCCTTATTAAGGAATTTGGTGTTTGGTCTAAAGGTATCAAAATGTTTTAAGAATGGAAGTCACATAAGTAGACTAGCAATTTAGAAATATCGTTCTGCAAGTAAGGAGGAGAAGAGAGAAGAGAAGAGAAGAGAAGAGAAGAGAAGAGAAGAGAAGAGAAG
>NC_058406.1:120290521-120296535 GCF_002201575.2 Neomonachus schauinslandi | reverse complement strand
AGAGAAGAGAAGAGAAGAGAAGAGAAGAGAAGAGAAGAGAAGAGAAGAGAAGCGAAGATGAAGATGACATTGAAGATCTACTGCAGTTAGGAGACAAGTGCAAAATCTGTGTGGAAAACAAGAGTGGTCTGAATTAAAACCCTTAGCACACTGACTGTTCATAAGAAATGCTCAATACATGGTATATATCACTAATAGCACTAACAATAATGCGATAGCAGGAAAGAATGATTTGAGGTGCATTTAAGATGCAGAAATATATACCACCTCTTGTCAGCTATCAGAGATGAGAAAGCAGGAGAAATCAAGGAGGGCATGGGTTTTCTGCCTTGGCAATTATGAACGTAGCTGTGGTAGTCACTATGATGGGGACATGGAAAAAGGAACTGGCTTGAGGGTCGTAGAAGAGGATGAATTTATTTGGGGGCCGTTTCAGTTTAAGATGGGCAGTGAACATTTCTCAACTGATTTTCCCTGTTCTCTCTTTCCTTTTCCTTTTTTATTTAAACATGTTAACCATTTAAAACCAAACCAGTCAATGGCTATCAGTATATTTACAACATTGTGCAACCATCACCACTTTCTAATTCCAGATCATTTTCATTATCCCAAAAGGAAACCCCCTGTCCATCCAACAGTCACTCCCCATTCTCCCTTCCCCTCAGCCCCTGGCAGCACTAGTCTGCTTTCTGAGGCTGTGGATTTTGCCTATTCTGGATAGTTCATATAAATGAAATCACATGCAATATGTGACCTTTGTGTCTGGCATACACAAATGTTCTGAGTGGCATTACTTATAATCACCAAAAAGTGACAACAACCCAAATATCCACCATCCAATAAATGAATAAACAATTTGTTGTATATCCATACTGTGGAATATTACTCAGCCATGAAAAGTAATGAAATACTAGCACATACTCCAACATGGATGAAACTTGAAAACATACGCTAAGTAAAAGAAGCCAAGTCAAGAAAACATATATGTTTCTATTTATGTGAAATCTCCAAACAGGCAAATATGTAGAGACAGAAAGATTTGTGGTTGTCAGGGCCTGGGGTGGGGAGGAGATGGGGAGTGACTGCATGATGGGTATGAGTTTCTGTTTGGGAAAGTTTTGGAACTTGATAGTGATAGCACAACATTGTAAATGCACTTAACACCACTGAATTGTATACTTTAAAATGGAAAATTTATTAAATAAATAAATAAATAAATAAAATGGCAAATTTATGCTATATGTATTTTTCCTTTTTATTTAAAAAATGTGGTAAAATACATATAGCATAAATTTGCCTTTTTATTTATTTATTTATTTAATACTGATACATCCTGTGATCTCTTTGAAGAGCAGTATTCCCATCTTGGAAGGGCTGCGGTTCAGACAAACTCTGGAGTCTAACCGCCTGGATTTGAATATCCTTGCATCTCTTCCTGGTTGATGTGTGACTTTGCACAATTACTTCACCTTCCTAACTCAGTCTTCATCTATAAGGTGGGGATAATAATAGCACATGTATAAGGAGCTATTGCAAAGATTATGTGAAATAATACATGGAAAATGCTGAACACAGTGCCTGTCACATCAAATATATTCAATAATGTGAGCTAGCCTAAAAATTATTATTATCATTAGACCACAGTGATCAGGCTTTAGGATGGGCTCAAGTAGAATGGGCCAGCAGGGTGCTTCCCAGGTGGTTCTGAAATGGAACTGAAGAAAAGCACTCTTTCCCTCTCCTGTTATGATGCTCTGAGTTAGGAGCCCATCTAGTGAAAGGCCAGGTAATACTTGGTGGAACAAACCAAGAGAAGCCAGGATAAGTGAGAGGGACTGGGGTAAGGTCAAGTGCACAAGAGCCCCTGATTCCGGATTCCCATGATTCAGTCACATAATCCAATAGATTTCCCTTTTGGACCTAAGCAAGTTCAAATGTCGTTTCTGTTCAATATGAATTTGCAACCAAAAAGTGCTAAGCGGTGTGACTGTTGACTATTGGGCCCAGTAGAACACTGAAGTAGGGATATTCACAGGCAACTGGATGGATACAAGGTTCAAAAACCCAATCTTGGATAGAAATATGGGTTTAGAAGTCATTAGCCTATAAAAAGTAACTAAATTCATCAGAGTAAATAAAATCATCTGGAGAGAAGATACAGAGTGAAAAGCCAGGGGAGTGTCATATCACAGAAGCCAAAAGAAAAAAATACTTTTAAAGGAACTGATCGGTAGTTAAATACTGAAGAGAAATCAAGTAAGAATGAGACTGAAAACCGTCCTTTGGATTTGCCAAGCTAAGACTCCCAGTCCCTTGAGTAGAAGCAGTTGCAGAGACATATAATCAATGTTGACCCCACCAGAAGTAGAGAAAACAGATGGAGAAGACACCAAGGAGGATGGTGAAATCAGCATGGTTTTAGAGTTATTCTGTTTCTAACGGTGGTTATGCAACTTTGGGCAAGTTGTTCAACCATACCGGGCTTCAGTCTTCTTATCTAGAAACACACAAAAGATAGTCTATAACTATAAGCCACAGGCACACCACACCTTCTATGGAGGACTTGAAAGTACTAAAATGGACTGCTGAGGGTGGTAAACCCACCCAAGAACCTCTCAGGAATTCCTCTGAGATTTCCTAAAATCCTTTTTGCCTAAGTCCAACTATGCTTCCTTATTTAAAAAACAAAACAAACAAACAAACAAAACTGGTGACAAGGACTTTGGGATCCGTAATGAGTTCTGGGAACTTAAGCGATCCTGCATTGCAATTGCCCTAAAGCCCTGACAGGAAGGAGCGGGTAGATTCCTGCTGTAGTGGACACGGTGGGGTGTGCTGCCCAGATGTCCTCTTTAGAACTGAAATACTCACATCCCATTGCTGAGAGCTTGGGTGGCAGGCAACGCTCAGCTCCATCCCAACGCCCAAATTGCCCTTAGTCAAAGAGAATCGTGTGGCCAAGTCACACCCTCCCAAGGCAGTCTGCACACAACGATCGGTTGATGGTTATAAAGGCCAAAGAACCAACCCTGTGCCAGAGAGCCCCAAAAATGGGAACCTGGGCTGACACTGCACCACCCTTCATGGCCCATGGTCAGGCCTGCTGCCCTCACTGCGCCACAGACAGCTTTCTCCCCAGGAGACCCCTACCCCAAATCTCTACCCAGAGCCTACTTTGCAGGAAACCCCACTAAGCTAGCAAATACTTGAAACATTTATGGCAGATGAGAAGGAAATGGAGGCTGACAAGCCTTGGGAGTGAGTTAGCTTCTACTCTGTCCCCCAATATTTAGGAACCCCAAGAAGAACCTCCAAGTGGTATTTTCTTTTTTTTTTTATTTAAAGATTTTATTTATTCATTTGAGAGATAATGAGATAGAGAGAGCATGAGAGGGGGGAGGGTCAGAGGGAGAAGCAGACTCCCCGCTGAGCAGGGAGCCCGATGCGGGACTTGATTCCAGGACTCCAGGATCATGACCTGAGCCGAAGGCAGTCGCCCAACCAACTGAGCCACCCAGGTGCCCTCCAAGTGGTATTTTTCAAGTGCACCCTGGACCACTCTCTGGAGACTTAAAACCTAAAAATCCAGCAGCCCTTTGGAGAACCTAATACAAAGTTATGGTCAAAAGATACCAACTTGCAGTGATAAAATAGATAAGGCCTGGGAATGTAATGTACAACACGGTTACTATAAATTAACAATCCTGGATTTTATATTTGAAAGTTGTGAAAAGAATAAATCTTAAAAGTTGTCATCACAAGAGAAAACACTGTAACTATATGTGGGGATGGAAGTTAAGTAGGCTTAGTGTGGTGAGCATTTCACAATATACACATTTATCAAATCATTATGGTGTATATCTGAAACTACTATAATGTTATACGTCAATTTTATCTCCAAAAACAATCTATAAAATGAAGCGGAGTCTGCCCCCACCTGGCCCTGGTTGGGGCCACAAATCTGTAGAGTCAAGAGTGGTACTAATGGCTACAGCAGTCACTTAAGAGCCACCAAGAACAAGAGAGCCCCCCAGAGGTCTGCCTGGGAAAGTGGGGAGGGCAAGTGAGACCCGCCGCGTGAGGGGCGGGGCTGACATCTGGGTCCCGCCCGCGGGTGCCCAGACCCATCCGTTGCAAAGAGAGAGCCACGATAGATAGCAATAACTTACACGAAATGAAAGTGAGTCGCACAAGGCGAGGCAACTTGGTTTCTACTCAAAAATTCTTTAAAAAAAAGAGGGGCGCCTGGGTGGCTCAGTCTGTTAAGCGTCTGCCTTCGGCTCAGGTCATGATCCCAGGGTCCTGGGATCAAGCCCCGCATCGGGCTCCCTGCTCAGCGGGGAGTCTGCTTCTCCCTCTCCCCTGCTTGTGCTCTCTCTCTTTCTTTCCATGAAATAAATAAATAAATAAATAAAATCTTAAAAAAAAAAAAATTCTTTAAAAAATAAATCAGCTCATTCTAAACAGTTGGAAAATAATTTACTTTTTTACTTCAGTTTCTGGGGAAAAAAATACAAGACTTTGGAAAGTTTCTTTCCCCTTCTCTTATTCTTCTGCCTCACAACCTCCTAAACTCAACCGGCTTCCTTATCTCTCGTGCTCCTTCACCCTATCTACTTTTCTTCTTGCCGGTGGCCCGCTAACCTTTCCAATATACCTCCCCACACCCTGGCGAGTTCCCCCAGTCCGTGAGTGTGTATATGTGACTTAGGGGAGAGACGCTTTGCCTGTTTCCCCCAATGCAGGGGACACAAGATCCCCTTTACTGCCCACGACACCTTCCTCTGAGAACCATGACAACACCTCTGCTTCCGTTCCTGGCATCCTAAATGTGTTACTTTTACAGACTGCCCTGCATTTCAAAATCACATTCTCCCTACTTTCGGGGTGGTAAAATATCATCCTTTATGAAACAATGGTGACAGTAGATGGTACATCTTTGGGGTTTTGTTTTTGGTTTTGTATTTTAAAGATTTTATTTATTTATTTGTCAGAGAGAGAGGCAGACAGAGGGAGAAGAGGGCTCCCTGCTGAGCAGGAAGCCCAAAGCGGGACTTGATCACCACCTGAGCCAAAGGCAGACGCTTAACCAACTGAGCCACCCAGGTATCCTGATGGTAGGTTTTTTTTAAAAAACATACTTGGCCAATAAAATGTTTGCAACCTTATTTCAGCCCTCAAAGTTGTCTTTTAAGTTTTACAAAGAAGTCTGAGAATCATTATATTAAGACAATACACACACCCGAATCTAATATAATGCTATATGTCAATCATACTTCAATTAAGAAATTTGCTAAAAAACAATATGCAGAGAAAGAACACGAAACAGGAAGGAGGCATTTGCGACCATCAGTCTGGAGAAGGCTGATTGCTATCATTCTTAGAAGAATGTGAGGAGAGGTTAAAAAGAACAGCAAGGAGCGAGGGGGATTAGAAATGTCCCAGGCAATATGTGAGGGCTCTTTGCATACATTTGCACACATGATCCTAAGGAGGTGTTATCACCTGGATGTCACCAGTGATAAAACAGGTTCAGAGAGTCTGAGAAAGTTGCTCAAGACTACTCAGAGGGGAGGTGGCCCAACTGGAAGTGGTGTGGGGCCCCCCACAGCCATGGGAACAAGGCAGATGTCCTGATTAGCAGCTGGGTTTTAGGGAAGTAGAGTTGATGGTTAGGTCCTAGAACACAGCATATAGGAAACCCAGACAAAGAGCGAGGGGAAATCCGGCCCCATCTATCCCGTAAGAACAAACAGGGACATTCTTCTGAGATCGAAAGCAGTTGAAGAGCCTCAGATATGGAGCCAAACATTGAGAGGATTATTATCCTTAACTCACTAAATCACTGATCCCTGCACGTCCCCACGCATCCATATGGAGTGTCGTATGAAAATTTAATTCCCTGTCCACCCAGTGCTTCTGCTGTGTTCTCAACCTCAGAACTTCGACTCAAGTTATCAATAGCTTTTTCTTTCTTTCTTTCTTTCTTTCTTTCTTTCTTTCTTTCTTTCTTT
>NC_058406.1:120236457-120290511 GCF_002201575.2 Neomonachus schauinslandi | reverse complement strand
TTTCTTTCTTTCTTTCTTTCTTTCTTTCTTTCTTTCTTTCTTTCTTTCTTTCTTTCTTTCTTTCTTTCTTTCTTTCTTTCTTTCTTTCTTTCTTTCTTTCTTTCTTTCTTCTTTTTAACTGAGCTAACTCTACCCCTGCATCCTGACATTATAATTAACACTAGCCTGAGGAGAGGAATTGTTCTGCTTTAAAAATAAGTATTGTAGACAGATAGTTTTAGATCTTCTTGCGTGGCTGAGGAAGAATCAGTACACTGAGCGTGAAGTCAAGAGAAGTCAAAGAACAAAGGAAAAGGAACGCTAATGAATTCTCAGATGTGTTGGAAACCTGTTAAGTCCTGGGTTTGACACTAGATGTGGAGTTAAGTGATTTTTAATTTTTTTTAATTGTAATTTTAAATTGAATACAATCCAGGAATGCTGTCTGTCATTTTACAAAACCTCACTAATGGTTACACACAAGGGACATATTAACTCCTACCAAAGGGATTCCCTCAGGAATCCATCTTCTAAGAGTTTGGGACAAAGGTGATCTTCCACGCAATTACGCATCTGTTTTCCTGCATGGTTCCCAAACTGAGCTGTTTGTCAGGAGGGCCACACGGCATGCTGCAGGAGGGCCATAGGTTTTGGGAGGTAGAAAGGCAGTTTATCTAGCCTAATACCCTTGTTTAAAAGGCAAGGAAATAGGGATATGGCAACCCTAGGGTGAAATACGAGGCCTGTGGATCTCAGTCCAAGACCCATTCTGTCTCATCACTGGACAGTTCTCTGATTCAAGGGCCTCCTTGAAACAATTATCTCAATCCATCATCTTGCAGGCTGTCCTGTCAGGTTTAGTAATAATAAAATGCTGTCCTTCATAAATCAGCAACTTCTTAATTGAATGCAATGGCATTTTCCCCAAATAATCATCTAGGAGAGTAAGAAAGAGTTAGGAAAGTATTCCCTGAACTAATATTGTGGTGTCTTTCTGAATTTATATGTAAATCAGTCTACCAGCTATTAATCACAAAATGAGATCGAATATAGGAAAATGCTTGGTCAGTTATTCAGAACTCCTTTAATGTGATCTATTGTTATTATCATTATTATCACTACTTCTACTGTTACCATATTTGAACTTGGTGTTGAGATATATAACAAAATAAACACTAATTCAGACTAACTGAGAGAGAACAGGCTAAATCATACACTGTTAGTAAAATGTAGTGTTATTACCATGAAGTTCAGAGTCTCCCTTAAGCTACTGCTAACAGAATGCAACCAAATACAGCTTTTGTCTGCTCTACTTCAAGATAAAAAACATCTGTAGTTGACACTACACATTTACATTCTATAATTAATGTACTAGATTCCTTAGAAAAGAATTTATCCTGTTAATTATTGTAAACATGTCTATATATTAAAACCTCATTAATCCAGGCTTCCAATAATTCAGAGTTTAAGCTCATTTTCCTTCTGCCAAAATGAAATACACATTTCTTCCCAGATAATGTAAAGGTATATTTCAATAAGGCATAAGCTGAATTAATAAAATTTAAGTATACAGTCTCTGGACAGATTTTATTTGAAAGGTTTTCAAAACCCTACATTGCTGCCATCTGGTGGCCAAATCTGGTTCTCTACTATAATTTTAAAATTACAATTTGAACTCTACCAATATGTGTATTTTGTTGCAACCTTAAATGTATTGTCATAAAGTAAACGCGAGTAGAGAATTTATAAATGCACATTTATATTGATAACATGCCCGAAGAAATTCTCCACTTGAACATGTTCTATAGCGGATTATTAATTACTGTATAGAGCAAGGTCCCCGCCTATGAATACAACCCCAAAACAATGAGGAATAGTCTTTGCGAAGGCCACTTCCTGCTATTTTGTAAGTATAATATGGAGTTTAAAAATTCATGGGTTTTTCAGTTCTATTGCCGTAGATCCGGGCCACGCAAGGTATTACTTATTAGTTAAGTGAATTTTGGTAAATAACCCAGCTGCTCTATATTCTCTATACCTTATTTCCTTATCTGAAAAATGGAGATAATTATACTTATACTTTGTTGTGAGGATTAACTGTGGAGGTGTATAAAGTATCTGACACAGAGTAAGCATATGTTTAATGGTAGAAATTACTATCATTTCTGTCTTAGTAACATATATTAAACTCAAAGAGAATGCACAGTTCTTATTTGGAATGTAAGCCTGAATTTTCAGTCAGCTTCTTTCTAAAGTACAAATCAATCACCCACTTTCCATCCTTCCCATGGAAATATTTAGGAAGAGTTTCTTTGCAACTACTCCTCATTCTAGGAGTTTTGTCTCTTGCAAGGCAAAATATTTCTTGGTGCTTTCAAAACAGCCAAGAATATAAGGAATTCACACTCAACCATGGGAGAAATGGAAAATGTCCACTGAATTAATCTACACCTTGAAATGACTTCCTTATAGGGCAAAGTTCTCAGCCCAAGGAAATTCCTCCCAGGGACTCAGTTAGAGGGAAATTCTGATTCTGACCACTCCCCACCTGTCTGGGCATTCCAGAACAGAAGGCGGTGTCATCCGGACAGCCAGTTGCTACACCCTGCTATGCCTTAAAAGAGGTAATTTGCTACCCAGGTGCTAACACTGACTCACCAAGAGTTGTTTCATACACTCTGGCTTCCCAAAGATGTTTAGCCTTAAGTTATTATGTCTGTATTAGTATGTTTTGTGGCAGAAAAACACCAGGAGAGGGTTTGTCTTATTGATGTGGCATGCTCCACTCAGGGCAGCCTGGCCGGATTTAACCCTCCAAACCTGCAAGTCAATAACATTCATTAAGTGTCAGATGTGTGCTTGTGTGGATCACTGTACGAGGTGATAAAGATTAGTCAAAAATGGACAAATATGGACATAAGCTCCATTTTCAAGAAACATAATGACTAGCTGGGAGATTCCCAACAGTAACAAGAGAAACACTAAGTAATTGCATTGATATAATGCAGAGAGCGTACATGGTTCTTTGCAACATGGAGAAGGGAGAAATCAGAGCACCCTGGCATGATTCTAATCTTTCAGTGCCTCTCAGTCCCAGTAAACATGATTATCAGGCACTCAGTACACTTCTGTCTGCCATGTAACTAGCTCATCACTAGTCTACCTTTGGCCCTCCCCAAAAAGCTTAAGAGCTAAATTACTTATAGAATCTTTTATTGGTCACCAATTACTATGTACATGGAGCCTCTGAAACAATCCTGTGTGTTGCTCTTGTTCTAGGGGCATATGAACAGAAAGTGGTTGATAAATTTCAGTTAATAAGCTTGAAAACAAACTAGAAAGGGATTAAGTTTGTCATAATCAACCCTAGATGCGAGAGTCTAGACAGGCAATAATAAAGATTAACAATCTTATCAGGATTATAAGGCAGCAAATTATTGGAAAAGATATCTTTGATTTATTATAGTCATCAAAGGAATTATTCCAGAGCTATAGAAAATGATGTGAATCACATTCCAGAAGAGACAGAGTCAATTGTTAATCACTAAAATGACTTGTATCTTGGTATCTCAAAAAGTATTTGAAAACACAACGAAGAAATTAATTTTGTCTATCTCAGAAAGGAGGATATGTAGCCAAGTTATCAGTACATATTTGTAAGAGCCTGAACTACATCAGACCACATCATGTCTCTTGACATAATTGAATGAGTACACAGGAGTAGCAGAGGAATGATAATCTATTTACACCTTAACAAAGCACTCAACACTGTTTTGTGATTAAATCCATGAAAAGTCTGTAGATACGTGGATAAGGGAGCTGAAGGTGACATAGTAACTAATTAGTTGGTTTCTAGAAGGGCTTAGATAAATAACAGTACTGTCGCCTATTACCTCTTTTCTTAAGTTCCAAATGCAACACACATTTTTGATGCATTCCATCTTCATAAATTAAAAGATCTGTCTCAGAGCACTTAAATGCTGAAACGGTGTGATGCAGAAAAGAGCGGATGTCGTAGGGAAATAGAGGGATTGGGGTGAGAAAGAGGGACTGTGGAAGCCTCTGAGGGTGGTACAGAGAATTCAGAAGATTCGGACCATCTCGGTTGATCATCACTTTGCCACAACCTGCAGGACACCATTAAGTCATACAAACACTTGACGTCTGTTCCTTCAGATTATCGCACCCTCACCCTCCATGATTAGGACCATATTTTCCCCTTTGGTTACGTAAGCGTGAGAATGTAAGTTCCATTAGGGCAGAGGTTTTGCGTGTTTTGTCAACTGCTATATCCCGAGGGCTTGAAAGAGTACTCGATAAATATAGTTGTTGAATGAATGGTAAATATGATCAATATACCCACTGAAATAATCCATCTGCTGCATACAAGGTAAATACTCCTAAATCAATAGCTTCTCTCTGCAGCAATAATAGCATTTATAAATGCAAATGGAAAAAATATTCCATTCACAGAAGTGACAAAAACTATAAAGCAGTAACAATACAAGCAGAGCACATATATGAAGAACAGTGCAAACATTGCCAAAAGACATAAAACAAAATAGTAACAAATGCAAAGATGCACCATCTTTGGATGGGAACACAAAAATAAAAATGTCAATTCTCCCAAAAGGAATAACGTAAATCAATGTCATTCTAATTAACATCCCAAAAGAATCTTTTATTCCAGTAGCTTTATACTATATCTCCCATTGTCATTAGATTTTACAATAGTGTTCTTGGCTGTTCTGAATATTTATTCTTCCACATGAAATTAAAGATAATCCTACTGGAATAAAAATTGGTATGGTATTGACATGAAAATAGATTAAAAATGATAAATCAATGAAATAAAATAGACAACCCAGAAATAGATCCTAATGTATATGAGTCAAAGGGTACATTAATTTCATGAGTAATGAATTGACTACTTTAAGAAGCATAATGGCATAGCTGGTGCTCCATAAGAAGAGAACAAAGTTAGGTGGGCCTCTATTTACACTATACACAAAACAAACTCCAGCATAGACAAGACTTAACTGGATAAATAATAAAATGAAATAAAATAAATAAAAATGTTAGAAGAAAAGGTAAGAGACTACATATATAATCTAGGTGTAGAAGTGAGAAAACCCAAAACCTGAAAGAACAAGGAAGGAAGGAAGGAAGGAAGGGAGGGAGGGAGGGAGGGAGGAAGGAAGGACTGTATACTTTGGCATATAGGAGTGTGTCTATATTTATAGTTTGTTTATAACTATATAACATTGAATAAAACACATTTGTAAGAGGAGGAAAGGAGAGGGGCAAGAGGAGGCAAACAAAAAAGAGAAAAAAATTATAGCCCTAAAAAAATTATGTAAAATTATATATATACACACATATATATGCATGCATGCATACATACACATAAAGAAAAGTTTTAAATTTGGAAATTTAAGAAGAGAGAAAGGAAAGGAGGAAGACAGAAGAATGGAGGGATGGAGGAGGAGAGAGGGAGAGGGAGAGACAGAGACAGAGACAGAAGAAATTGGCATTAGCCATCATGGTACATCAACTACCAACTTGGTTTGCTAGTGACCTTGACAGTTTTCAGCAATATCAGAGATGTAAACGTCAGTCCAAAATGTGAGGTATTCTAAATTCTTGTAATTTTTCTTTTCTTTTTCCTACCCTTCCCACATCTGCCCCTTTTGAAAACAGGAACCAACCTATTGCCAATGTCCAATGTCATCTACATGGCTCAGAATTTTGCCTGGCTGCCTGCAAACCTTTTAAGCTGATATGACTGTTCTACAGACTGTTTCCCTAAGCATTTTGTGGCATGTATGAAGTCTCAGATAATCTATTAGGTGAGAGGCTTCTCCTCACAGCAAAACTGTCCAATTCCAAGAAAAGCTTGCTTTTGCAAAATAAGAGATTCCATGTCTTCCAAGTTATAAAACACTAGAGACTCCATTTTCAAAGCAGAAGAAACAATTTCTGAAACACCTTAATAAATCTCAGTAATTGTTAGAACACCATGAAGTCAAGCAGAAAACAAAGAAGGATATCAATTTCTCAAAAGATCAAGGTCAATAGAATTGGTTTCAGCAAGCAGTCAGCAATTTATAATGAGATCAAACTTGTCACCAAATATCTTGGGAAAGTAATTACAATGGACATACTTTGAGGCTATGGGTTAGCATAAGGTGTCACCAAGGAATTAAGAGTGATGACGATATTATAAGTTTAGAGAACAATGGATGGGAAGTACAAATACCAGGGAAAGAGGTTTTAATACAGACATCAAGTCTGCAGAGTAAAATTAATATAAAACTTGAATTGAGGTTAGTATCATTCAAATAATCTATATCCATTAAAATGTTATATTCAACCCTCATCGAGTCATTCATTCGACCTGCCTCCCTCATCTTTTCTCTGCTTTAGCAAGAATAGAGGACTGACCCCAAAATACCTCAATTAATAATAATCCCCCCTTCTTTTGGTTGAGCCCCCATTCTAGAAGAAGCACCCTGTACATCATATCTCATTTAAGCATAATTGCAATCTTATGAAATAGGTGTTCACCTATTTCAGATGAGAAGACAGAGGCTTGGACAGGTGCAATGACTATGACCAAGGTCAAACAGCCAGTGTCAGAGCAGGGATCCACAGCCATGGCTAACTTCACAACCTGAGCTTTTTCTACCCCACTGCCATGGTCTCTCGTTCAGTCCATCGTGTCCTGGAGACAGCCTAACATGGAGAACTCACCGTATCCACAGCCATGGAGCTTGGAGACACTGATGGTATTACAGGCATACCTCCTTTTATTGCACTTTGCAAGTACTACGTGCTTTACAAATTGAAGTTTTGTATTATTGAGCAAACGTGTGGAGCAAATCTAGTGGCACCATTTTTGTTGAGCGAATCTATTGCCAGCATTTTTTCAACAGTGTTTGTTCACTTCATGTCTCTATGTCACATTCTGGTCATTCTCATAATATTGCAAACTCTTTTATTATTATTACATTTGTTATGGTGCTCTGTGATCAGTGATTATGACTCTATGAAAGCTCAGAAGATGGTTAATATCTTTTAGCAATAAAGTAGTTTTTAATTCAGGTCTGTACATTGTTTTTTTTAGAAATATTGCTATTGTGTATTTAATAGACTACAGTATAGTGTAAGCATAACTTTTATATGCATTGGGAAACCAAAAAAAAACCTAGATTTCACTTATTGCAATATTCACTTGGATTATGATGGTCTGGAACCCAGTGCACAATGTTCCCAAGATATGCCTATATTCATACTAGGCCATAGTTGTTAACATCTGTGGGACAAATCAGAAGACACAGCTACACATCCCATCAGCTCCTCTTCCTAGACACTCATCTAGTGTGAAGACACTCAGCCCATCTGCCCCAATCAGTGCACACACACACACCCCACCCCAGCCAGCCACCATCAATATCCCAGACTCCTGGGACTCATGAGCAAGTGACCTCAGGAAATTAGTCATGACCCAACCCCATTTCCCTTTCTTTGGAAACATACACATCTTCTCCACCTAAGCTCAGGAAATCTCATGGGAAAAAGAATATTAAAGGCTAATGGGTGATTAAAATAAGGCTTCAGAATCTTATCCCTGAGAACATCGTCGGTTGAAACAGGCAGAGACTCTATGAGTTACAGGTCTCTAGACCGGCACTTTAACTTTACAGCTAAAGAAACTGGGCTCGAGGAGGTGGCATGGGGTCCTTTGTGATGCTCCCTTGCCCACCCTTCCAATCTCATCTCGTGCCCTTCTGCCATCATCCATGCCCCCAGTACAACACACAGCTCCGCGCCGGGCAACTAAGTGCAATGGGCAATTTGCTTAACATTTCTGTATCTCCATTTCCTCAGTTTCAAAATAGCGACAGTTCAACTTTCGGTCTTTCAACATATTTTTATTGAGATTCAACAACATCAGGGACTTTCTAGCCAAACTCATAGGGTTTGTATGACGATTAATTCATTAGAATTGACTGGTGAGGTTTAAATTCCATGTAAAACTCTTAGCCTAGTGAGTGCTAAGTAGTAAATTCTCTGTAAATTTATTAGCTATTAATAGTATTATTATTTCCTTATCTCACCTCTACACCTTTGTATGCACTGCCCTATCTGCTTGAAATGCCCTTCCCCAGCTTATTCAACTGTCAGGACTCAAAATATCATCTCTTCCCTTCCTTTTCTAGGAACAGATACTGGCTTCCTTCTCCTCTAGGCTTTCTTTGTACATATAACAATTATAGAAGTATCCACATAGTATTATAATACTATGTTCCATATCTATCTTCCCCCCTCTTTCCTTGTGGACCCTGAGTTCCTTGATGGCAAATGGGGATGATGTCTTAGTCACAGTATAAGTTCCTACAGTTAGCACAACCGACAGGACAGAAGAGATTCTCCAGACCCGAGTACTGAAGAAGTGAGTTGGCTGTCTGAGTTTTTACAGTCAATGGGTTATAGGACCATAGATCTCAGGTTCCATGATTCCCTGCCTTTGGTGTTTTTCTCTCTATCATGCAGAGGGAAGGAGCTCACAGTGTGCTAGTTAAGACTCTACAGAGCAGCGTGTGCTTCTCAAGAGGCCTAGATCAGGCTGGGTCCAGTCAGGAGACAAAGTCTACACAGTGATTTAAACAGGGGAAGTTTAATATAACGTAATGCCACCCTGTGGCTTAAGGGTACTTTTAATATGTAAGAAAGCTCTATATGGTGCCCTAGAGCTAAGGGAGAGTACCCAAGGAAAGACAAACGTAAGAGGCCGTCCTCCCTCCCAGCCAGGGTTCAGATCTCAGTGGAAAAGGCATAGTTGCAGCCCACTAGATGGCCAGAGAAGTTTGCTGGTCCCCAGTCATAGGGGAGGCAGAGAGGAACCCTCTGTGATGCAGGCAAACTCTGGCTAATGGGCAGGTACACGGGTGTGTGGAGGAAGGGGGGCCCCAGTGTGGGCAAGGGGTGTGGGGCCCCCACTGTCTGCACTGGGAGAGCTGTAGGAGAAAACCTGAGGCAAGCAGAAGGAATTGGGGTGCCAGGATGAACAGGGACCTGGAGTGTACAATGTAATCATCAGTCCACACCAGTGCTGCAAGATCACCAAAGGACCCTGCCCTGAGGTCCTCATCCTCACACTGCTGATAGACAGTGTAGCCACAGAAGCAGCACAAAAAGCCCTTTCCTCCTGCAGTATCTTCCCAGGTGCCCTCTACAAGAAAGTTTAATATCATGCTCACTGTAGAGAAGAAATATTTAAAGTTAGCCTGTCCATTATTGCAGAGGAGGTATTGAAAGATGAATCTGGAATGGACAGGCAATAAATGGATAACTGGCACAAAGCCCAAATGGAAGTTTCAGGGTGCATAACTGTGTATGCTAGTTTCTGTTAAAGTCCCTGACACTGCCAGTCAAGAGTGAACAACAGGGTTGATCTGAATAATAATGAGACAATACAGGTAAAGTGTAGCACAAAATATGCTTCCGATTAATATTTTTACCCAGTCCCCTTAATGTTTGTTTTAAAAGTTTACTATATTAGCCATCTATTGCTATGTAACAAACTATGCCAAAACTTAGAGGCTTAAAACAAGGTGTACTTAGGGGCACCTGGGTGGTGCCATCGGTTAAGTCTCTGACTCTTGATTTCAGTTCAGGTCATGATCTTAGGGTTGAGAGATCAAGCCCCATATCAGGCTCCACGCTCATTGTGGAGTATGCTTAAGACTCTCTCCCTCTGCCCTTCCCCACCACACTCTTGCTCTCTCTCTCTAAAATATATAAACAGATCTTTAAACAACAACAACAACAGGAACATGTACTTACTTTCTCATAGTTTCTGTGCATCAGGAATAGTCTAATTAAGCTCAGTCTAACTAGGAACTCTGTGTCAGAGTCTCTCACAAGGCTTCAGTCAAGGTATTGTCTAAGGCTACAGTCTCACCTGAAGGCTCAACTGGGGAAGGATTTGCTTCCAAGTTCACTGAGATGGTTATTGGCAGGACTTGGTTCATCAAGAACTGTTGGGCTGAGGGTCTCAGCTCTGTAGTGGTGATTAGCTTGAGTCTGCTCAGGTTCTTCCACATGCCCACCATCCCCAGCTTGTTTCATCAGAGCTAGCACATGAGAGGAGCCAAAGATAGTGCAAACAAGACAGAAGCCAGTTTTTTATAACCTAATTTTGGAAGTGATATTACTTGCCATATTCTACTCATTAGAAGCAAATCACCAAGCCCAGCTCACCCCAAAGGGGAGGCTTGCCCATAAGGACAGGAATGCCAGGAGGTGGGATTGTTTCAAGCCCTGTCAGAAGTTACCTGCCACATTGTCTTTGCTTTTCATTTCTCACTATTTTCCTTTAATAATATAAAATTAATACATGAAATTGCAATTGTTTTAAAATCCCTATTAGAAATCTAAATATCTGGGGGTGCCTAGCTGGCTCAGTCAGTAGAACATGGAACTTTTGATCTTGTGGTTGTGAGTTTGAGGCCCACATTGAGTACAGAGATTACTTAAAAATAAAATCTTAAAAAAAAGAAATATAAATATCTTATTCTGGTTGGGTAACATATTTAAGAGAGCTTTGATCATGCGAGAAGTGAACACAAAAGGAATTGCCAAAAAAAAAAAAAAGCTTTACAATTGATCTATTGGCTGCCAATCACGAATTTCCCTCAAGTTAGACAAGTGCAACCATTTGTAACAGATTATAAAATGTTTCAAGAGGAAATCTAATCCCTAAATTAATAATACATATTGCCCAGTCATGCACACTTATAAATTCTTTCTCAAAATTAGTCATTCTGAATATATAGCTACCCAAAATAACTGACTACAAAGCATTATTATCATGTTGAAAGAGCACTTATTAAGGATTCGATTATGCCCACCACTGTGTATATACACATGTAAGGGTCTTACATTCTAGCATTTACATTCTAAAAGATTTAACTCTGATATGATAAACACAGATATGGCAACAGTAATGGAATCTTATGGTACACTTTCTTATCTACACACAGCATCTTTCCAGGAACCATAGGTATTCAGAAAATATATATTAAACAAGTGTCAATTCATCTCATATTTGTGAAATGCCTATTACATTCCAGAAACTACACTAGGCACTGAGAATACAGTGGTGAATAAGGCAAAAAACATCCTGCCCTGATAGGACTTACTCTGTACTGAGAGAACTAGACAATAAACACATAAACAATTAAATAATGTAATTATAGATGTGATATGTGTTAGAAAGGAAATCAACACAATTAGGTAATAACTTAGAGGTTAGCTTGAATCAGGTAGTTAAGAAAGGCCTTTCTGAGCAGAGGCTATTTGACTTGAGATCTAAAGAAAGAGAATGAACTCTACTTCCAAAGAGCTAGAGAAAGTATTCCAGGACGAGGGACGGGTAAGTACAAGGACACTCTGTGGCAAGGGTTCAAGTGACTAAGAAACAGAAAAACAGACACTGTGCCTGGTGCTGATGTGTGATGGTGGAGGAGAGAATATGAGATAAGCTCCCAGAGGGCAGAGGCCTCATCATGTGGGGCCATATAGGCCAGGGAAGGGATTTTAGATTTGAACATTGAAGTGATATAAACTGATCTATCTATCTATCTATCTATATTTAAAGATTTTATTTATTTATTTATTTATTTATTTATTTATTTATTTATTTATTTATTTATTTAGAGAAAGAGAGAGCAGGGGAGGGGTAGAGGGAGAGGTAGAGAGAGAATCCCCAGCAGATGCTAAGCACAGAGCCTGACCCTCGACTCTATTCCACGACCCTGAGATCGCAACCCGGAGATCACGACATGATCTGAAATCAAGAGTTGGACTCTTAACGGACTGAGCCACCCAGGTGCCCCTGATTTATATTGTTTAAATCCCTCTAGTTCCCATGTGGCAAATGGGTGGGGTCTGAGCTGGCAGGACCTGTGTGTCAGCTGTCACAGGTGGACAGGGGCCAGATGATGGTGGCTCAGACACAACTTGGGGCAGTGGAGTTGGAAAGTGAGTGATCTGAAAAAATATGTTTGAGGGGTTCAATGGGAATGGTGAGAAAAAAGGAGGACTTGGGCTGGTCCCTAGATTTGGAGGTTGAGCATTTACTGAGACTGAGAAGAACATGGCTCTGGGCTGGGGGTGGGGGGTGAGGCACGTGGCTTGCGAAGCTGGGGAGCTCTACTGTAAACATGTTCAATTTGAGATGCCTATTACTCATCCAAGTGGAGATGTTAGCAGTGAGATTTTCAAGGTTATAGCTCAAGGGACCAAACTAGGCTGGAAATATCAATTCTAATATAATCAGCAAATAGGTGGTATTTCCAACCATGAAAGCAAATGAGATACCTGGGGACAGACTATAGATGGAGAAGAAAAGGGCGGCCAGGAGCAAGCCCTGGGGTACTGAGTCATTTAGAGACTGGGTAGTGGAAGATGAGGAGGAAGAGGGATCAACAAAGGAAATTAAGCAGGAGGAAAACCAGGAGTGCAGTGTCAGGGAATCCAGGAGAGGAGAGCATTTTAAGTAGCAGGTGATGGAATCAAATGCAGCTGATGTCAACCCTGAGACCTTCCCTTCACATTCAGCAGGATGGAGGTTGATGAGAACCCTGGCACAGGAAGTTTTTATGGAGTGGTGGAGACTGAAGTAAGATCTGAATAGATTGAGGAGGAAATGAAGGCTAAGAAAGTGGAGGCTGGGCGCCTGGGTGGCTCAGTTGGTTAAGCGACTGCCTTCGGCTCAGGTCATGATCCTGGAGTCCCGGGATCGAGTCCCACATCGGGCTCCCTGCTCAGCGGGGAGCCTGCTTCTCCCTCTGACCCTCTCCCCTCTCATGCTGTTTCTCGCTCGCTCGCTCGCTCGCTCGCTCTCTAATAAATAAATTTAAAAAAAAAAGAAAGTGGAGGCCACTGGTCTGAGAAGTACTGGAAGTAAAAGAAAGTCTTAAATTGGTGGCATTGCCTTTAATCTCTTTGAATGATTCAGAACATCCAAGAGGGTGTTTGCAAATACTAAATGGTGACCATATTAGTCAGGTTCTCCAGAGAAACAGAACCAATAGGATATGTAGAGATGTGTAGAATGAGACACATCATGAGGGACTGGCCAAACGATTATGGAGGCTAAGTCCCAAGACGTGTATTCTGCAACCTGGAGACCCAACAGAGCTGGTGGTGGAGTCCCAGTCCAAACCTGAAAGCCTGAGAACCAGAGGGGCCAAGTATGTACATCCTGGCCTAAGTCTGAAGATCTGAGACCCAGGAGCACTGGTGCCTGAGGGCAGGAGAAGATGGATGTCCCAACTCAGACAGAGCACGTTCACCCTTCCTTTGCCTTTTTTGTTCTACTTGGGTCCTCTGCAGATGGTGGATGTCCACCCACCATGGTGAGGATGATCTTCTTTTACTCAGTCCACAGATTCGAAATACCCACACAGATGCATCCATAGATCATGTTGTACTAGCTCTCTAGACATCCCTTAGTCCAGTCAACACATAAGATTAACCGTCAGAGAGTCCAGTAAATATTGTGAATAATAATATTTATTTGTTCCACGTACATTTATTAAGCACCTCATTATGTGCAAATCACTGGTGATTTGAAAGTAAATGATGAACAAAAGTAGTTTCTGCCATCTAACCATTACCAGGCTCTTTAGACAGGTAGAACCAGCCCTTTCCAACACAATATGACATGCTGGAAGAGAAGTGGTTAGGTGAACTCAGATGAAGGACAACAGCTCTGCCCGGGAAGGTAAAGGAGGTGTTATTACTGAAGCAATACTAACAGTAAACAATTACAGAGCGCTTACTACATGCCAGGCCCTCCTCTAAACACATTGCAGATATTGACTCATTTATTCCTGACAACTCTGTCAAGTAGGAATCGCTATTATCCCCATTTACAGATGATGAAACTGAGGCTCATAGGTTTAAGTTAACTTGCCAAGATCATATGCCCAGTAGACGGTGGAGCCAGGATTCAAAGTCACGCAGTCCCACCTCAGATCTGTGTCTTAACCATTACACCTGTGGTTCTCAAAGTGTGGTCCCCAGACCAGCAGCATCAGCATCATCTGAGAACGCGTCAGAAATGCCAGTTCTTTTCAGGTTTCAGCCTACACGGTTTGCATCAGAAAATATTGCGGGGAAAGAGCCCCGCAATATTTATTTTAACAAACCCTACAGGTGAGTCTAAGGCACACTAAAGCTGGAGAACCACTGCACTCTATTATACTCCGTAAAAAAAGATAAACAAGCTGGCATTGGCAGATAGACAAAAGTGGTCAGGTGTTCAGGAGGAGAGAGCAGCAGGTGAGAGCAAGAGAAGAACAGAAGAACACGACATGGGGTGGACCAGCCGATAGTTCCATGTACTGAACATCCTCTTGCTTCCCTTCACATCTTCTGAGCCCACCTCTTACTCCAGCCACTGCTGCAGCAGCCAGTTCTTTGCAGATTTTGCCCCTCTTGGCTTGGGTCTAATTTGTTAGTGCCCTTGGTGTCCCATGGGACATCCATGGGAACCATCTCAACATACATACATGTTTTGCCTGGACATGTGGGGGCATTAACACCATGGACCACCTTTTGCCAGGGGAGGAGGAAGGGCGGAAGTGGATGAATAGATGTTCCGTCTCTCGATCTGTAGGCAAGCATATGTCATAAGGTTCCTCCCAAAGTCCCAGGAGGATCAGGCACCATTTGCCCCCAGTGGGAGTCAAACGGACAGAAGACCCCTGCATTTGTTTTCTTTCTGTTCCATTCTTCCAGGACCTCACTCCTACTCTCTGGGAACATGTTCCCAAACAAGCTGCCTGCTCATAAGCCTTTGTTAGCTAGATAAATGAGGCCCAGGTGAGGACAGTTGCAAACAGAGAACGGGATGTGAGAAAGACCAGGGTGTCTACCTGGTTCCAAGAGTTGGAACAAGTCCAGTATGGACACAACATGAAGCGCAAAGGAAAGAGTGGGTTGAACTGAACCTGGAGAGGAATTCCAGATCTCCCTTGGCCTTGTGAACCACTTAAGACATTTGGATTTATCCTCAGAGCAGCGGAAGCCTTTGAAGGTTTGAAGCAGAGAGTGGCATGATCTGATTTGCATTTTTTAAAAGCAGACTCTGGCTGCAAAGATTGGAGATAACCAAGGATGGAGACAGGGAGATCTGGCAGAGGGCAGGAGAAATATTGCTGGTCTGGAGAAAGGCAGTGACCGTTGATATGGAGAGAAGTGGACAGGATCTAGAGATATTTAGGATTAAAACAGGAATTGGTGTTTGATTAGATATTGGGGAGGGGGCGAGTCTCCCAAGGATGTGAATCAGGAGATAGAAATTGGGGCTTACGGGGACTGGGGTGATGTGAGAAGGAAACAGAGGAGAACTGATCACTAGAACATGCAGCTCTCAGTAGGATTTTTTCCATTTTAGTCAAATACTTCTCTTATATCCATGACACCAATGTTGGAAATATCGTGAGAACCCACAAGTGTGTATTTTCCAAAAATCACAAGAGCAAGGGAAGGCTAGTGCTCCGTGTCTGCCTGTAGCAAATCATTTCACTTGGTTCCCTGAGGAAAAAAGAGAACCACATCCTAGCTCCTGCCTTGCCATGTATGCTGGGGTTTTTCACAAAGTGCTTTCTTATCCATAGTCCTGCTCTGGCCCTCCTGTGGCCAAGCCTCTTCCCCCCCCCCCCCGCAAGGAGCCCTACCGGGTCACTCTACACCTCCAGAATAAGACAGTGCAGGCCTCTTCCCCTTCCTGTGATGGGTGGCTACTTGGGGGGAGAGGGTTGTGGACAGTTTGAGTTGCACACTGAGAGGTTCAGATACATACAGAAAAGCCCTCTTGGTGCAGGATAGAGTTGGGGTCCTGGGGAGCAAAAGGGGCAATTGTGAGCTGTGCCAGCTCTCTGGTCCCGCCATGCTCTGATCAGAAACTCTGAGAAGTCCAAGAATTCTAAGTCAGCTTTAATTTTCTAGGTCGTTATGAGTGTATAGTTATCATGGCAGGAGGATAAAAGTGTTTTCTCTTGATTTATAACGTTTAAAAATTGGGGCAAATGGCACGCAGGGGACTCTATTTGCTGTCTCACCTCAGGCCCCACAAAGGTTGGGTGGACCCCATCTCCACACAGGCCTCCCAGCTATCCATCCCAGCGGGGGTGACTTGGGTTCTCCTAACTCCCTTAGCACGTTGGCACTGCTGCTTCGGTGGCAGCAACCTAAAGAAGTCAAGTTCTCATCTCACCAGATCGGGAAAATGCCCTCTGAGAAAATGGCCTCTTTCTTTGTGAACTGTACTCCCCGGAAAGTGGTCTCACCACCTTTGGTGGCTGGCACAGCACAGCCATTGATCTTTAGTTTGAGGACTAGAGTTGTTTCCCAACTATCACTTGAAGGAAGCCTGGAAAATGTAATTCTTTCTCCCCTTGGGAAGGAGGAGGCTCTGCTCTTTGGATTAATAGCAAATTAAGGTAGCTCTTCCTCCCGCCCCTCCTGCAACATCAGCTTCCATTTCCCCTTCCACAACTGAGCCTGGTATCCATCAGAGGATTCCCTCTCAACTAGGAGATGCAAAGTCCTTGTTTTTATTGTCATTCTTATTCTCATTTCCTCTCCTTCCCTCTCTCTCCCTCCCTCTCCCATTCTCTCCCTTCCTTTCTCTCTCCCTCTCGCTCCCCCATTCTTTCCCTCTCTCTCTCTGACTTAGACAACTCAAGAGTACGAGTCTCTCATTCCCCATACTCTCCATCTCTTCTTCCCCCCCTCCTTCCCCTCATTGACTTTCCAATCCCGCTGTGACAGCTGATTTGCCTGATAAGGATTTTGACCACAGGTGACTTACCTCACCCTTTTTTTTTTTTTTAATCTATCCCTTAAACATCTCTACTTGTAAATTTGCAAACAAGATTAAACTCAGTACAGACTTAGAAAATATGAAAGAGTGTCTTTAGGGTTATTTGTTTGGAAGATTACACACATGCACAATAATATGAACTACTCAGTGGCTTCAATTCCATTTACTTATCATTGCCCCCAAACTCTTGTTACCAACTTAGACCTTCCCTGGTTTTTCCATTTGAAATAAATTCAACTTTCTTTTCAGAGCTGGGGGCACAAAGCAGATTATCAAAAATGTATGTAACATTTCTCAACTGCAAAAAGATGTACCAACATAAGATAGCAGATCATTTCAATTCAGAGACTGAGGAGGGCTGTCACATGGGAAAATTAGATTTTCACTGTGTCTTTTTCGAGAAACTTGCTAACGACATCTCTAACGAGAGAGATCACTATTGTTTCTTTATCCTTCTTTGAGAAATCATTCCTAACTCCCTAGCCAGGGGTGGGGGAGAACTGCTTCAGAAGCTCATTTGATACCTAAGTTATCCGAATTAGCTTTTTTCTTCAAATATGGGAACTTAAGCCTACTCCAGTAACATGTATTGATGTCACATTTTTTGTCCTTCAGTTTTAGTTACATTTAAGCAAAAGTAAACATTCATTTCTTTCCCAGCTGCTGTAATATGATAAAGAAATTTTTTTCTTTGGACCCAGAAGAATACTAAAACTTACTGAGGTTGACAATTTCTGTTTCAATCACATCACTGTCCATTAACATAGGTCTTGGCTTCATTGTTAAAATTCAAGACTGCTAAAGAAATATGACTGTCCTAAAATTATATTATGTGACATATATGTGTGTGTGTGTATGTGTGTGTGTGTGTAAATAAAGAAAGAGAGAGGCCATTATATAGTGTTAAATAAAAAGTCCCTGATACCCAAATATATGTTATAATCTTCTTTCTACATAATATTCCATAGTTAATAGAGATGCAGGATACCAAAGAGAACCATGTCATCAGAATTGGTAGGTTTTATTCATGTGTTGCGCACAAAGACTTATCTGAAGATGATTCGTCTGCCAAGCAGGCACATAAGGGACAATTTATGAGATACATGTTCCCTTTTTACATTTTATGGATTGTGGAAGAAGCCCCCAGGACCGGCTGAGCCTCAACTTAGTAGCCTGACCCCATGGGATTTCACCTGCCTTATTTCAAACAGAAGATGCTCCCAATTGTCTCTTCCTTTTCACTTTTTTATGCTTCTAGATACTGAGGATATTTTATTACTTTTGTGTTCCCGTCATACAACTTGAAAACACTTATTCCATTGTACTATCTAATTTTTTTACATTTTCATCTTCTGTCAGCAGTCTAAGATGGTACAAATGTTTTCACATAATGAGGAACAATGGGAAATACATTTTTTCAGTTTTATTGAGATATAATTGACATGTAATATTGTATTTGTTTAAGGCGTATAACATAATGATTTGATATCTGTATATATGATGATATGACGACCCCAATAAGTTTTGGGACAGTCAGCACCTCACATAGTTACACATTTTTTGTGATGAGAACTCTTAATATCTACTCTCTTAGAAACTTTCAAATATACAATATTGTTAACTAGAGTCATCATGCTGTACATTACATCCCCAGAACTTATATATCTTATAACTGGAAGTTTGATCACGTTCACCCATTTCCTCTAACCCCCACCAGCTGTAACTAATAGTTTATTCTTTATTTCTAGGAGTTCGGTTTTTTTAGATTCCACATATAAGTGAGATCATACAGCATTTGTCTTTTTCTATCTGACTTATCTCACTTAGCATAATACCCTCAAGGTCCATCCATGTTGTCACAAATGGCAGGATTTTCTTTTTTTATGGCTGAATAATATGCCTGTGTGTGTGTGTGTGTGCACGCGCATGTATGTGTAAAGATTTTCTTGATTCATCCATCAGTGGACACTTAGGTTGTTTCCATGTCTTGGCTTTTGTAAACAATGCTGCAATGAACATAGGCGTGTAGATATCTCTTCAAGACAGTGATTTCTATTCCTTCAGATGCATACCCAGAGTGGAAATGCTGGATCATATGGTAATTCTATTTTTAATTTTTTTGAGGAACGTCCATACTTTTTTCCATAGTGGCTGGACCAATTTACATTCCTGCCAACAGTGTGTGCACAAGAGTTCCCTTTTTCCCCATCCTCACCAACAGTTGTTCTCAGATGTCTTTAATGACAGCCATTCTAAGAGGTGTAAGGTGATATCTCATTGTGCTTTTGATGTTCATTTCCCTCGTGATGACTGATGTCAAGCAACTTTTCATATACCTCTTGGTAATTTGTATGTCTTCTTTGGAAAAATGTCTAGTCAGTTCCTCTGCCCATATTCAATAACAATGGGAATCCTTAAACACTGCTCATAGGGGTATAAATTATTAAAACAGCCTCCAAAAAAAACTGACAAAATCTAGTGAAGCTGAAAAGGTTCATACCCTAAAACTCAGTAATTCCATTCCCATATATGTGCCCTAGAGAAAACTCTTGTGTATTTACATGGAGACATGCACAAGAATTTTCAAAGCAATCTTCTCTCTAATAGAAAAATAATATAAAGAACCTACATATTCATTAAGAAGAGAATGGATTTTTTTAATTGCTATGTATTCATATGTTGGGATATTATGTAAAAGTAGAAATCAGTGGACAACAACTACATGTATCAACATGGATGAATTTCACAAACATAATTTTGAACCCCTTAAAAAAGCAAGCTATAGAAGAAAAATGTAGTATAATGTTATCTACATAAAGTTTATCAATATACAAAACAGTACTAATAATGAGAATGAGAACCAGTAATTTCAGGAAAGTGATATCCTATTGGAAACAGGAGAATGTGATCAAGGAAGGATACAAAGGGGGAATCAGATATACTGATAACATTTCCTTTTTAAGCCGGGCTGTAAGCACATGTATGTGAGTGTTATATTCTTTTTCTAAAAGTAATGCCACTATTTATTGAGTGGCTACTCTGTGCAGGATACATGACATCTATTAGGTCATATATTCAAAACCATGTAAGATAGGTATGCTTCTTTAAAGGGGAAGGAAATGCCCAGAGAGATGATTAATTTGCCCTTGACTACATACCATGTAGCAGCAGAAGTGGGGTGTAAACATAAGCCCAACTCAAATCAAACGTTAATGCATTTTCCACTACACGTCCGTTGTTTTGACTGATTTTTCTTTGTGAAAATAACTGTCTTTCAATCTAAGTTTGTATGGCTCACACTACCCATCTCCCAGTGAGGGATACACACATACCCAGCCATATTCTCAAGCAGAGTAATGGATTCAGAGATGGACAGATGACACAAGTCAGGTCAATGAAACACAATCCTGGGGCCATTATGAAATTCTTGAGAGAGACATATATTCACCGGGTTTGCTTAAGTAACAGGAGATAGGTAAGTTAGGTGTTATAAGTTGCTTGGTGGCTAGGATGGGGTTGCTAGGCTTGTAGGGGAATGTAAACTCAGACCACTGGTGCCCTCTTTGTTATCATTTTTGGAAAACCTTCTTAAAAATGAAAATAAGACAGAGAAAAAGAAGACAAGGGAGGAAAAGAGAGAGATTTCTAACCATACCATCTGAGACCCGGACTCTTCACTAAATGAACCATTTCTTATGGTTTGGTTCAGCTTCACTTGGTTTTCTGTCACTAGCAGCCAAAAGTGTCCTAATATATCAGTTTTAGTATATGTTTTCATGGAACTATGGTCATTTCCTTATACATCAGTAAGTTATTATTCATTTATTTGATGTATTTTGATTGTGTCTTCTTCTCTAAACAATAAGCTCCATGAGAACAAGAATCGTGATTTATTTGGCTCACCATGGTAGTCTCACTATTTCCCAAAACCACCAATAAGCATTTATTGCATATTTGTTGAATAAATAAATAAATAAATAAATAAATAAATAAAGTTAGAAAGGAAACATAGAGCTCCCATTCAAGAAGCTCAACAGCAGAGACAAGCCACACGACCTGCCTACAATAATCTACCTAAAAAAGAAACAAACAACCAAGGATCACCAGATATTTGGGGAAAACATTTCATGGAAGTATTGGGTGAGGAAATCTATCAAAATGTAGAACTTGAGAATAAAAGTTTGATAAAAGAACAAAAGCGAAAGACATGGCTTATTTCAGAGAGTTCAAATCATTAATGCAAAATCTAATAACAGAAAATATATAAAATAGGGGTAGAAGATAATCAAATAAATACAAGGAGAAAATATTAGGGAAATATAGACATGCTGACTTCCTCACTCATACAGTGGGAGTCAAGAGGAAATGCCTAAAGTTGGTGTCTCAAGTATTCTTTAAATGTACACAGGTAATCAATGAGAATTATAACTCATACTGACAAAACAAAATCATAAAAATTAGAGTTATAAAGGTGGGACAATCTGAGTTAATTCCTTGTTTTTCAGAGTAGGAAGACAATGAGTACTATATAAATTACTAAATCAGTTTCTAGAGATAAATGTAGGGTTAGAGAGGTAAGCACTGAAAAAGCTAAAAACAAAAATAATTAAAAGTGGCTAATTCAGGGGTCCCTGGGTGGCTCAGTCAGTTAAGCATCTGCCTTCAGCTCAGATCATGATCCCACAGTCCTGGGATCCAGCCCTGTGTAGGCTCCCTGCTCAGTGGGGAGTTTGCTTTTTCCTCTGCCCCCCCCCACTTGTGCACACGTGTGAGCGCACTCTCTCTCTCTAATGAATAAATAAAAATCTTTTAAAAAAAGAAACCCCAAAAAATAAAAAAAATAAAATAAAAGTGGTCAATTCAGAGAGTAGAACTGGAGAGATGGAGAATATAGGAAACTTTTACTTTTCATTGATACCCTTCTGAATAGCTTGAGGTAATGTTTTCCAATGCATAGGAATTACTTGTAAAACTGTATTACTTGTATTTTTTCCTTAAAAAGGGGAAAAAATGACCAAAACACAAAAATAAAAAATACATGACCACTGTAGACCTTTCAAAAGATAATATAACATTGTTTTAAGTCAGGTTTACTGTGGTATAATTTGTATAAAATAAAATTCACCTTTCTGTATAAAATTTGTTGATTTTGATAAATACATAGTCATGTAGTTACCACCACAATCAAGACATAGAATATTTTGATCAATCTCAACAGGGACCCTTCCCCAGCCCCAGCTCTTAGAAATCAATCATCTTATTTCTGTCCCTAAAGTTTTGCCTTTTTCGGAATGTCATGTGAAATGAAATCTTCAGTATGCAGCCTTTTGGAATTTGGTTTTTTCCATTTAGCATAATACTTTCGAGATTTATCCATGATATTGCATACATTATAGGTTGTTCTTTTTATTGCTGAACATCTCATTACATAGATGTGTAACAATTTATCTATCCTAGTAGATGGGCAGGTGGGTTGATTTTTGACAATTATTAAGAAAGCTGCTATAAATACTGCGTATAGGTCTTTTGGTGGATATATATGGATATACGTTTTCATCTCACTCAGGTGGATGTATATATGAGATTGCAGAGACATAGGCTAAATTTGTGATTAACCTTATAATAAACTGCCAAACTGTTTTCTAAACCGATGTTACCATTTTGCATTCCCCCCAATAACGTATGAGAGTTCCAGTGGTTTTACATCCTCGTCAGTACTTGGTATTGTCAATTTTTTTAAAATTCAGCCATGCTACTAAGTATAGAGAGGTATCTTATTATGATTTTAACTTTCATTTCCCATTACTAATGATGTTAAGCATCTTTTCATGTGCTTACGTGGCAGCTTTTCTTTGGTACAGTGTCAGTTCTCCTCCCCCTCGCCCCTGCCCTCTCCCCCCCCCTCTGTTCCTCCCCCCCCCCACACATGCCCATGCCCACTCCCTCTCTCTCTCAAATAAATTTCGAAAAAAGAAAAGTTTTATAACTTTCAACATACAGCTCTTTCACATATTTTATGAGATAGATTTTTCCTTAAGCACTTTATGATTTTGGATGCTATGACTGGAATATAAAAATACGATTGATTTTCTATTTATATTGAAATTTTATCCTGTAAACTTATTAATACTCTTACTAGTTCTGGTCCTTTTTTCCTATAAGTTCTTTAGAATTTTCTGCATAGATACTCATGTCATCTGCAAATAAATAGAATTTTGCTTTTTCTTTTTCAGTCTAGACTTCTGTATCTTGTTTTTGAGTAATTGCATCGGTTAAGAGGCAAGCACAATCTTGAAAACAAGGGATGAGAGCTGGTAGTCTCACCTTGCTCCCACTTTTAGTGGGAAAGCGTTAAGTCTTCTACCATTATCTATATTCAACAGAGGTTTATCCTAGATATCTTTTCAGGAAGTTGACAAAGTTCTTATTTGATAAGAGTTTTTATTGATCAGTGGGTGTTGGAGTTTGTCCAGTGCTCTTTATGTAGGTTTTGAGAGTATTATGTGATTTTCCTCTATATGGCAATTTATATTAATTAATTACTGAGTATTATCAAATCTTACATTTCTTAGATAAACCTCACTAGTTCACAACCTATAATATTTATTTTTTTTACGTACATATTTATTGATTGATTGATTGATTTATGATGGCCTCATAAATAAATTGGGAAATATTCCCTCAATTTGCTGAAAGGAGCTTGAGTAAGACTGGTGTGTTGTATGTGTGTGTGTTTTACTGTAAATGTTGACAGAATTAACCAGTAAAATCATAAGGCCTAGTTTCTCTGTGTGTGAAAGCTTTAAATTATGAATCTAATTTATTTTATAAATATAGGTCCCTTCATACTTCCTATTTCTTCTTAATTCATTTCCCATAATTTTTGTCTTTCAAATAGCCATCCATTCCATCCACATTGTCAAATTTATGAACATAAAGATGTTAATAATATTTCTTTCTTATCTACGGCATATCTGTAAGATCTCTCGTGATACCTCCTCCTTTTTTCTGGCTTTGGTTGTTTGAGCATTGTCTCTTTATTTCTTGATTAGCCTAGCCAGATGTTTATTAATTTTATATATTTTATGAATAACCAGCTCTTGGGTTCTTTGATTTTCTCAACTGTTGTTATCTAGTCCATTAATTTTTACTCTTCCTGTTATTATTTCCTTCCTTCTTTTTACTCTACATTTAATTCTGTTTCTTTTCCTAGTTTCTTAAGGTGTAAGTTCAGATAATTGACTTTAAAGTTATCTTCTTTTTTAATATAAACATTTAAAACTACAAGTTCTCCTCTAAAGCACTCTTCTAGCTGCATTCCATAATTTTTAATAGATTTTATTTTTCATAGCATCAGTTCAAAGTGCCTTCTAGCTTTCTTTTTTGATGTTATCTTTGACCCATGGGTCATTAGAAGAATAATATTTTCTTTCTAAATAATTGGAGATTTTTCCAGATGTTGTTTGTTCTCTATATGATTTCAAGCCCTTCAAATTTGTTGAGATATTTTTATGGTCCAGTATGTGAGCTATCTTGGTGAATGTTCCATGTGCACTTGAAAAAAAAATGTGTATTATAGGTTCTTGAATGTAGGGTTTTATAAATATAAATTAGACCAAGTTGGTTGATAATGTTCAAATCTTTATATTCTTACTGTTTTTTTTTTTAATCTCCTTGTTCTCTCAGTTACTGAGAGAATATTGAAACTCCAACAATAACTATGGATTTGTCTGCTTATTTTTCTAGTTCTGTCAGTTATTGCTTTGTGTACTTTTAGGTCTCCTTCATGAACAGACATTTTTATCATTTAAAAAATGTCTTTCGGGGCGCCTGGGTGGCTCAGTCGGTTAAGCGACTGCCTTCGGCTCAGGTCATGATCCTGGAGTCCCAGGATCGAGTCCCGCATCGGGCTCCCTGCTCGGCAGGGAGTCTGCTTCTCCCTCTGACCCTCCTCCCTCTCATGCTCTCTGTCTCTCATTCTCTCTCTCTCAAATAAATAAATAAAAGCTTTAAAAAAAATGTCTTTCTTGGGGTGCCTGGGTGGCTCAGTTGGTAAACATGCAACTTTTGATCTCAGCTTAGGTCTTGATCTCAGGGTCGCAAGTTTAAGGTCTGCATTGGGCTCCATGGTGGGTGGGGAGCCTACATTAGAAAAAAAAAAAGTCTCTCTTTATCTCTGGTACTATTCCTTTCCTGAGTCTACTTTGTCTGATTTTAATATAGGAACTCCAGCCTTCTTGGAATTAGCTTTTTCATGCTATATTTTCCATCCTTTTCTTTTAACCTCTGTCTTTAAATACAGTGTTAAACTAGCCCTAGAATAAAGCTTACTCTTGATGCGCCCTAAGAAAACTTAATCATAAGCCTCCAAAAATCAAGCTAACCTCTAGGTAACATCTCTAACCTGTTAAAACAAAATTCAAATATTTTTTGTAAAGAAGACCACAAAATCCAGGAACTCAACCACTCAAGATTACAATGACAATCAAAATCATACCAGATATGCCAAGTAGCAGGAAAATGCCATCTAAAACCAGAATACAAGTCAGTCAGTAAAAACAGGCCCCCCCCCCCCCCAGATGGCGGTGATAATGGAATTAGCATGTAAGGACATATTCAGTTACTGATGCTGCCTGCCCAGGTTGTGCAGGCCTGATCAGCCACATCATTTCCCTGAGTCTTATCTCAGTATGGACTCTTCCCAAGAATGTTCATAGGAGATACATAAATGTCCTATCTGGCTTCAGCAATGGCTTTCCAGAGCCCACAGCCTCATAGAGATATGTCTTTAATATACCCAGTCAGTCATCACTCAGGTGCCCAACCAGACAGTTATGTTGTTAGTCATGGCTCAAGAGTCAATAAAATAAAACATACCTGGCCCTCAGGAGTATTGTCTATAGCAATGGAGGGTGCTTTCCATTTAGGCCATTGTGCTGACCTGACCTTATCACAGTCAGTCTTCCAAGATTGTCTTTGGTTTAGCCAGCTGCTGCCACCCAGTAGACACCATTAGCTTCACATTTGGCTCAGCCCTCAGAAACCCAGCTGCTCCTGGCCAGAGACTCCAATCAGCACTGTCATCAGTACTAGGTACCCCTACTTCAAGGCTATCCTGGGGTTCATGGGCCCCAAGAGTAGGGCTGCTGGAACAGCCTGTTGCCCTGCCTCTATTTCTGCTTGCTGCTCAAATCTCCAGCTAAATTTGGCATATTTTCATGTTGTCTTATCTACTGGGCTCAACAAAATGCCTAAATGAGGCAACATTGTCTCCAACCCAAACCATCAAATAAGGAACTGGGCTCCCATTTTGGTAGTGGGGGCCGGAGGGTAGGTAACTCTTTCTTGACTGTCTCAGGAGTCACACTTTGAGCCTCATAACACATGGCTCCCAAGAATCTGGCTGTTCTCTGTATTTTATCAGAATTAAATCCTGTGCTCTCCTGTGAGTTAGTATGAGCTCTGAAGTCACTGATACCTGTTCTTTATGTGGTCTATGGTGTGCAAACTCTAACAAACCCCACCTCCTGGCATTCAGAGCCTTGTATGGTCCTGCTTGGGAGTAACTTGCTTCTAAATCAATAGAATACCTCAGGACTGAGGGGATGTCACTTTGTAATTACATTACATAATCTTATGTGACATCCATCCTTCTAGTAGTCTCTCTCCCTTGCTGGCTTCAAGAAGCAAGCTGCTCCTTGGAGAAGCCCCCATGGCAAGAGCTAAGGTAGCCTCCAGCAAACAACCAGCAAGGAACTGAGGCCCTCAGTCCAGCAACCCTTGAGGAACTAAATTCAGCCAACGATTATGTGAACTTTGAAACATATACTTTCCCAGTAGATGCTCTAGAGGAGAGCCTAGTTTTGGTCAACACCTTGATTGTGACAGATCCTGAGGCAGAGGACCCCAGTTAAGCATGCCAGATTACTGATAGAAAGAAACTAAATACTACATGTTTGTTATTTTATTTTTTTAAAGATTTCATTTATTTATTTGAGAGAGAGAGCACAAGTGGGGGGCAGAGGCAGAGGGAGAGGAAGAAGCAGACTACCCACTGAGCAGGGAGCCTGATATGGGGCTTGATCCCAGGACCCTGGGATCATGACCGGAGCCAAAGGCAGATGCTTAATCAATCGAGTCACCCAGGTGCCCCAAACGTCTGTTAGTTTAAACTACTAAATTTGTAGCAATTTGTTACCCAGAAATAGGTAATTAATAGAAGGCTTGTCTGCATGACGTCCTCAATGCAGTGAAACTAAACCTTTTGAATGGAGAGAGATTTACTTCATGTCCCAGCCCACCCATTGGTGACAAAGAACATGAGAATTCACATACTCCTGTTGCAGTACCATAAATGTGTATTGAGGCCGCAGCCAGGTAAAGGCCACTGATCTTGACCTCCTTATGCAAAAAGGATTTTTAAAAGGCTAAAATTAGCAATGCTCAAGGTGAAATTCCACATGCCACCAGTTTTTTTATATACAATATCTGGAACAGCCAGGGCTATAGTAACTGAATTCAGTGGCAATAATCCACCCTAAGTATCCAGTTTCTATTGGTCTTTTCAATGGCCACACTGTACTGTTGTAAAGAATTGTATCCTCAGTACCCCTGCTGCCTTTAAGTCCTTAATCATGGCTTTGAATTCCTTTACTTCTCTATTATAATTCTATATTGCTTTCACTGTATAACATGGATGGAACTAGAAGCTAGTCAGTGCTTTCTTCCCACTACCATCTCCGGACAAACAATGCCTCTCAATTGGGAAAACCCTCTTGTAATTTATAAGCATTTACAGTACAAGCACGTAAAACATCAATACAAAGTATGCATTCAGCAATGAAAACAACAACAGCAGTGTTTAACAGTGGTTTCAACAGCCCAGTACAGATGACTACAGTTCTCTTCCACATTTCACTGCTTTTCCAAATCTGGTCAGTTGACTCTGTGGCTCTCAATGCTCCAAAGAACCTGATAAAAGGTTAGCTTCCAGCATGGCATACACTGGCCGGGGCCAAAAAATGCAGAAAGTGATGGTACAGCTCCTCAACCTCATCTTCAGATACTTGCAAAATAAATCTCAGGTTCAGGTGTGGCTTTATGAGCAAGTGAACATGCGGATAGAGGGCTATATCATTGGTTTTGATGAGTACATGAACCTTGTATTAGATGACGCAGGAGAGATTCATTCTAAAACAAAGTCAAGAAAACAACTGGGTCGGATCATGCTAAAGGGAGATAATATTACCCTGCTCCAAACTGTCTCCAACTAGAAATGATCAATGAAGTGAGAAGTTCTTGAGAAGGCCATGCAGTCTGGGTTTTTTTTTAGATGTCCTTCGTTGGAAGTGTAGTTCTAAGACATTTGTTCATATTGCTTTGACTACCTTTATGTTATTACCAGATGACAATAAATGCTGTGGGATTGTTTTCATTTAAAAAAAAAAGACCTGGGGCACCTGGGTGGCTCAGTTGGTTAAGCGACTGCCTTCGGCTCAGGTCATGATCCTGGAGTCCCGGGATCGAGTCCCGCATCGGGCTCCCTGCTCGGCAGGGAGTCTGCTTCTCCCTCTGACCCTCCTCCCTCTCATGCTCTCTGTCTCTCATTCTCTCTGTCTCAAATAAATAAATAAAATCTTTAAAAAAAAAAAAAGGACAAAATAATCCTGGGAACAGTGGCAGCCGGAAATGCCACAGAATCCTGTACCCCCAACCCTTCCAGCCCATGCCATTGTACCTCAATGTAGTGTCAGGTCTTCAGTTCTTTCTAGGGTCAGAGAGTTTCTTCTAGGTCCAGTTCCCTCTTGGTCCCACCCTTCATCTGTCTTTTCCTTACAGGCTGTAAATCTGGACATAAGAGTGTAAGGTAAGAAAGCTCCCTGACTTATTACCTCTGGTAGCTGGAGGTTGATCACCATAGAGGAATCTGGTTCTAAAGAGTCACTTTCTGTTTCACCTGGGTGGACAACTCCCTCTTGGATCCCACCTCCCCCAGTTGATAGCTAAATTTCTCCAGCGCTCACTCCATCCATCTCTTCTTTGGGAAACCCCTGTTAATCTATATCCAAATGGCCTTATTGCTGGGTTCCTTTGAAGGGGTATCGTTTTTATTCCCATTCTGGATTTTGTTTCAGATTGCAGAGACATTGCTTATTTGGGGGGATGGGAATGTATCTATACTGGGCAATCATCACAGTCTCCTGCACAGGGACTCCGGGTACCAACAACAAAATTCATAAAGTTCCCCACATTGAAGGTCAGATTTTAAGAACTCATCAATCATTCTCGGGGTATGGGACTCATTATTGGGCTTGCCATTTTTTCCATTGTACTAACCAGTTTGAAGAAGGTACACCCTCATGCTTTGAATAGCTTATTCCATGGTATTTCCTGGAACTTTGGCATGCTTGAAAAAGTCTCCATGAGTTGGCCATGTTGTAACCATTGAGACAGAAATCCAAAGACTTTCTAAGTAGCATGATTCTGCCCCGAGTGAATAGCTTGCATAATGGCTCGAGGCATTGGGTTACATGTGAGACAGCCGAGTTGCTGCCAGTCACCCTCGAACAAAAGAACCTTTGCTGTTTTCTCATCAACCAGAAACACCTGCCAAGTCTCTAAGAGTCCCTGCTGGAAAAATGTTTCCTTTAGATTCTGTTCAAAAATTCAATAATTTCTTCTCCAGTTCATCTCTATCGGTTGATACTTTTTCATACATAGCTAAAGGAAAACCATTGATACTTTTTACTCTGCCTGGCGATCCCCTAAGCCAAACTGTGTTAAAAGTATGACTCTGCTATTTACCAGTTGTGTGATGTTGGGAAAAGATCTCCTCTAGTTTGAATTTCCTCACCTCGGTAATAGGGATATTGATGCCATCCTTGCAAAGTTGTTGTGCAGATATGGAGCACAAAGCTCAAGCCACAAGTTCATTAGATAATATTTGCTATTTTCCATTCTATCAACTTTCTGCCAAGCTTTTGGTCATGGATAACATGAGTCAGCTTTTCTCCGTCCTTCCAGGCCTCACTTATAGTCTCCCTGAGTCCCTTCCAGCCTCTACCCACTCCAGAGCCAAAGCCAAACCCATATGTTACAAATTTTTGTGATTGATCTCTCACGAGGTTATAATCATAGGGGTGAGACGGAATCATTTTGAGGCTTCCCTCAGACACTGGCATGGATCCATTCTTTCTCTCCATGTAGTGTCGTGTGGTCTCTCCAATAGGGCAGCCAGATTTTTTATATGGCCTATCAGGGCTCCCAAAAATGTAAAACCAGAAGCTTCTAGACCTTCTTAAGGCTTACACCTATTTAGGTAAGTGTCACTTAACACTGCCTTTTGTTGGTTAAGTAGTCACAGGGCAGGGAAGATCCTTGGGGGACATAAAGTCTACCTCCCAATCAGGGGCATGATAAAGGATCTGTGGCCATTTGTTAGGACTTTCATGACATTTTTAGGCTTGTTGGAGACATATTTTAAGAAGTATTTCCTCCCAGGTATATATAACTTGGCATACTGACTTGTTGGTAAAGGTTCTAGCTGTGGTGATCTGGAAGAATCACCTGACCTCTTTGCTCAGCTCTGGGCTCTTGCTAGAACAATGCATTTCATTAAGAACAGATTTGGCTACAGCTATTTTATGCAGACACATTTTCACTGACTCATTTCCTGGGATAACAATCTTAGCTATCAAGAAGAGTAGACCTTTAATTTGTTCTTGGTGGTAGGGGGGAGGTTTAAAACAGAGATTAAAAACAGAAGATAAAACGACACATCTCTCGCTGCTGATAAAAAAAAAAAAGTGTCGAAATGGAAAGCTAAAACCAAGAACACTTCTAGCTTTTGTTGCTGGAAGGAGACAGGCAGCACTGAATTTTTATAGAGTCTATTTCTGACATGTATTTTGCTCACCTGGATGTATCACCTTATCACATTAATGCAGCACCAACTTACAGAAGCATCTTCTGAACAAGTGAACTCTGCCAGTTGCACTTATATCTTTTACGTAACAATCAAGTTGATCAGTGGTTCTTGCCCTATCTATATGCTTCTCAAGAAGCAGAAGAAAATGTGTGATTATACCTCATTAAACAAAATGACATAAAATTAGGTGCCTGGGAATATTATCAGACTTGGGCAAAAATCATGGATTAATTCATTCATTCAAAATTTTGTGTTGACAAGACTGCTATGGGACAAATACTGCTTATGATTGCAGAATAAAACATAATAAAAAGCAGTATGGGAGAAAGGCCTTTAAAAAGGGGGAGCTCGTAAGAGGGGGCGACACTGTTAAAATTATAAAACCACCCACTATCTCTGATGCAGGCTGGTGATGCCCTCAGGAGCAGATAAAAACGCACCCCATCAGTAATATAGAAACGACCTATGCCGTTGGTTTGAGAATGCCAAATCCTCCTCGTGAATGAAGAGAGAACTGTGCTTTGTCCTAATATGGTGCACTGGTGTCCCCATTAGACTCACCTTCTAGGGAGGTCATTACGGGACCATTGGAAACACGTCAGCCTTTGGTATTAAGTCACAATCAAGACTGTTCATCCAAACTGCTAGCTGAGAGTACAGCTTGAAGTGAATGAGACGTAATTCAGGTGCAATTTGATACGAAAGTCTAGAGAATGATGTCATGCCACAGAAGAAAAACCTGGTGTAGAAAGCATTACTGTATTTATTCAACAAAGTGTCAAGACTATAAGAATAGGGAAAACAATCTCTATTCTCAAAAAAAATACCCATTACCTCCTGTTGAGCACCTCCATCTGCCTGTCATGCTATGAGCCCTTGCATAAGTTCACACTGCCCCGATAACAATCTTGCAATAATGGGGTCAATGTTCCCGATCTTCTGGTGAAGAAACTCAGGCTAAAGGAGGTTCAATATCTTGCCCGATATCACATCATTTTGCCCCAGGTGTGCCTGACATCAAAGCCTCAGCTGGTTCTACTGCATGAAGCAGTCTCAAGCAGAGAAGAAGACTACTAGTCAGGGGCCACAAAGGAACACCATCTAAATCAGACCATCAGACCAAGGAGTTATGGAAGGTTTCAGGGAAACACTGATGCTGGGATTCGGTCTTGGAAGATCGTAGATTTATTCATTTAAATTTCAATTAGTTTGTTAATTATAAGTATGAGCTCTCGGTAGATAGTTCAAACTAAAGGAAGACATAAAACAAAGAGCAAGATCTCTCCTCTTTCCGCCCTCATACCCAGCAACTCTAGAGTTCAGAATTAGCCATTGTTATGAATGCCTTGTATATATTTCTGGAAACTTTATCTATAAAATCCTTTAAAAATTTGCTTTACATTTAAATTATGCGTTAAAATTCTATGTAAATCTTCTATTTCAATTATGTGTTTGATTTTAAAACTCATGGTACAGATCATTCAAATCATATGTGACATGAGTTTTTTAATTTAAAATACACCAACACCTCTCTGCGTAAGCATTCATGGCTGTAGAGTGTTTCACTGTAAAGAATTTCACCGTTTATTTTTTAGATGAACAGACTTGTTCCCATTTCTTAGTTATTTGCTATCACAAATAATACTACAAGGAGCATCCCCACATACCCACATATTTTGTGCACTTATGCACAGAGGAAGAAATTCCTAGAAGAAGAATTCAAAGTAGTGTTGAAAACATGAAGACTATGGGCTTGGAGTGGGGGGTACTCTGAGGCTGAGGATCCACTTAGGAGACACCAGGAAAGTAGGTGATGTCAGGAAGACAAAAGCATCAAGAGCAGAAGTAGATCATAAACACGGATGTGACCTAAAGAAGATTGTGGAGAAAGCCTGGAACTAACTTTTTGCACATCCATCTCCTCACCAGCACCCACCACATATGACACACACACATGCACGCACACACCAGCCCTAGTCCGGGTGCAACCGTCCCCCATTCTAATGAGGGTTTTTCATAAAATTCTGTGAATTTTAACCCTTCCATGTCTCAGATGCCACCGGGCAGGGTGATAGGGATCATACAAGCAATCCCTGGAAGACTTTTGAAACCCAACAGAGGTCCCGGGAAGCCAGACAAAAACACAGTGTGGGACAATGACCCACATGCACACTAGGGAGCAGACTCATTTCTAAAATTACCAGTAAAATCATCATTATTTTTCTTAGACCTTAGACCTTCTTTATAGGAATCCTGGGGATGGTAAGGGAATTGAAGGGGGGAGTGGATAGAAAAAAAGCTTCATTTTTTGCAATCCCCCAAACTGCATATACATCCTCCAATATGACAAAAGTTTTCCTGCATATTGATACTGAGATGAGAACGCCTAAGTCAAAATATTATAGTTTAAAGAAAAACAAAAAACCTCAACCAGGGCAATGGAAAAATGTAATCAAACCTCAATAGCTCCCTCTGCTGTCATTTTGGGTAATTTAAAAAATGTTTTGGTTTTATCTTTGTTTTATTTTGTAATTATTCACTTTGGAACCACATTAAACTGGGTAGCATTAAGAGTCAGTTGATAAAATCCTTACTGCTTTGGTTACAATTGAAAGCATCCCTCCTGTACCATGAACAATGACCATTTTATGATCAAACTTCTTCTAAATGGTAGAGGTGTTAGTGTCATTGAAAGAAATATTTACAGTTCTGAAGTGAAAAGTGATATATACGCTTCAGAACACGGAAACATTTGAGACTCTAAAATGAGACTAATTTTTAAAAATAAAATGTTTGACGTTTCACTTATGTAGGCAATTTTTGGTCACATGGAAGCCGAAAAGCCCATGGCTTTGAAGAGGATCTACAGTTGGATGCAAAGGAAAGAAACACTAGCCAAATTAGGAACGGAACACGATCTTCCACGTGTGGACAGCCAGAAGCGCAGGAGGGACAAGAGGGAGGGTGGAAGAAAAGCCTGCCACAGAGCGGGCTTCAAGATGTCACGCACAGTGCTTCTTCATTTCATTCTCCAACAAATCTGTGCGTGGACATTTCTCGTTTTACAAGTCAGAAAATGGACAGCTGCATTTAACTGTTTGGTCGGTCAACAATTAAGTCAAAGGTTTGGGCTCAGATTTAGAAGTGTTTGGCTTTGAAGTAGAAAGGAGAAATTCTGGGCTTGAAGTTCTAGTTCTCTCACTCCCTGGGATCTTAGAAAAGTCCAAGCCTCCCAGCCTGTTCCTTCATCTGTAAACTGTGATTGAATCACCCCCTAGGTCCCTTCCAGCAGTCTGAGTGGTCTCAAGATAAATCACTGGATTCCCACACCTTCTCTGACCCAGAGAAAATCCAATTTAAGTTAGAATTGAAGGCAATTTTGGAAAAAAAGGAAGGAAAGAAGGAAGAAGGAAGGAAGGAGGGAAGGAAGGAAGGAACGAAGGAAGGAAGGAAGGAAGGAAGTAAGAGGCAGATCTCCAAAGCAGTTAAAGAGAATACTGAAGGTAAATGGGGATGTTTCAGCAGCCTACTTCCTCCTTGATAAGGAAAATGAATGTCACATAGCTTTTTTTCAAGCAGTAATTAGCAGCACCAATTTTCTCCTACTCTGTGCCTCCCCAGTTCAGAGGCTGACTTCTGGTTCCCAAGCAGTGAAGGCCACCACTGCAGCAGTGATGGCAATGGTGGCCTTCCTCAATCTAAAAACAGGCTTGGAGGAGTGCCTGACTCATTCAGCAGCTCTTGAGCACTTTCTGTGCTGGGCAGCATTTATGGCAATAAAGAAGACAAAGTCCCTTAACCTCATGAATGTCACACTTTACAGAACAAAGACCATACAGAGAAAACTTTAGATAAGTTCTAGGAAGAAAACAGGAGGTAAGAGAATAGGATAACAGAGTAACTACTTCAGATATGGTGATGAGGGACTTACTCTCTGAAAGTTCTTGTAGCAGAGAAGAGAGAAAATATCCAATACAGGCAGAGGACAGAAAAACTTGGAGGTAGCAATGAATCTTGGGTTTGTGAGGGGACAAGAAAGCCATTGTGGCTGGAGCAGAAGTGACAAGGCAGAAAGAAGGCAGGGACCCCAGGGGGAATCCAGGCTGCCTAACAAATAGGAATGAAAACACAGCTGAGGAAAGTGGAGACAGCAATCACTGATTACTCGGCAATTTCTCTGGCTCTGGTTATCACGGCCTTTGCTTGACGCGTGGTCAGTTAAGTCAGTGGCACGGGAAGAAGTGCAGAGGCCAAGGGCGGTGAGGGAATGCTGACTGAGTGGGAGGGCGGGGCTTAGGGAGACAAGTAAGGAAGACCCGGGATGAAAACAAACACTTCCCTTCAGACACAAGTATCCTCATAAAAGCTCCTTACGCATACATACGTATCCATACTAATTTCATGGCACAAATCAAAACTAACTTCTGGTTAAACCATTCCTGTTCTTATTTTTATAGGCAATAAAGTATCAGATAAGGTGAGCAAATATGAAGTTAAAAAAGTTCAGCGATGACAAAAGCTAACGAATCAATAGATCCCTTGTAACGAATCTGCTGAAATGTGATTTTGACTTTATGTTCATAGATCAAAAAGGAAAAAGACTGGTGTGCACCTGCAGGAAGGTAAGGGGGCCTGGGAGTGTGTATGGTGGGGAGTTGCCAAGACAGAACTCAAGAAGTGGTTCGACAGATCTTGTTAAGGATACCCATTCACACAGCAGAGTATGTACACCCCCAGTCCATCAACAAAGTGTGCCCCAGAGGGGTCTGCAGAGTCTAATGTATATTCATAATCATACTAAGACTTTTCCTCTCATCTCTCAGGAGGGCACAAGTCCAGTTTTCCAGAGGATTACATGGAAAGTGATACTGCAAAGACGGAACACAAGAAAGATGAAAATCCAGTTACTTTACAATGTTTCAGTTTTAACTTCAGTATGGTGACTATCAACAGATACAACCCGCATGAACAAAAGCTCTTTGGGTTCCTCAATAATTTGTGTGTAACGGGGTCCTGAGACTAAAATGTTTTGAGTACTGCTGCCCAACCTGTTAATAGATTTGACATTATTAATATTATATATTATGAATATTGTACATTACAAATAGGACATTTATATTGGTGGTAGTTTTATTATTAATAAATTAGGAGAGTCCACTAAGTACTGGGAGGTAGATCCAGGTATCAAAACCATTCAAAAACCACTCGAAGGTAGGAAGAATCTGTGTGTCTACCGTCGGCCTGTGCAAAACTCCTGAATGGTGTAAAAAAAGATACACAATACACAATAATGAAACATCTGAGGTTTTCCTCGAAACTACTTTAAGACCTCACTATGAATGGAAGAGTTTCCTCACCCAACTATAAACATGAACTAAAGAAGACGGGTACCTACATGTTGAGTAAAACTTGGTATTGATGGGTCTTTTTAAAATTTGAACCTTTGTGAGAAAGCTGTTCAAAGGGTCTTCTGTAAAATCTTTTTAATCCGGTTGAAAATAAATACTAATGTGAATAAGTAGTTTATTTCTTCAATTATATGCTATAGGAAAGAATTCCATTGGTTTTTCGTTTGTTTTTAATGTGTGACCTTTCAAATATTGCCTGGACAGCAGTAAAAATTAACAAACAAAATCAAAATGAAGAAAACAAGCCTATCTGGAAAGCCTAGGCTACATAATTCCAAAATAACTATTTAATGGCTTACTTCCTCTTCCTTTTTTTTCCCCCCTTATTAAAAGGGAGTAATGGGGGAGAAACCAGCAGTTTCTATAAGCTCTTAGAAATGAAACACATGCCTTTCTTTCCAAAAGAGAAGTGGTTTACTCAAAGCAATTTCCAAGACTTGAACAAGGTTTCTGCGGCTGTAAATGTAGATACCAGTAATTATTCTGGGTGTATGTCTTCTCTCCAGCATTTCATACAGAAAACATTTCTTACACTTTAGATATTTGAAATAAATACATAAGTGCTAGCACATTACATTTTCTAAGTGGTATGAATACTTCTTTCTCTTTATTAAATTTATTTGCCAAGATACCGTAACAGATTATCATCACACACGTACACATGCAGCCACATGCAGAAAACGGTTAACTTGTGTAATGCAGAGGGGAAAAAAGGTTTTGGACTTTAAAAGAATAGTTCAGGTTAAAATCTTAAAAATGAACAGTGTTAAATAATGAAATCGATGTTGGTTAAGGAATGGATTCATAAGAAGTGATACAAACTTTAAGCATTTTAATTTAAAAGAGACGTAGACTTTAATTCACCAATTATTTGCTATACGTCCAAGACTTTTTCTTTGATTAGGAATCTGGTGATGCAAGTTCGTTGATGTCTTTCTTCTATGAACCATGCCTCACTTTTAATCGCCTAAGATTTCCCACGGGAGTGAGAACTGAAAATACACTCGCACACTATGCGCAAACTTGCACATTTTTCTGACTTTGCTGACAAGTATTTACAGTTTTCTGATCTATACCTAATTAGACAACTCACCTCTATCAAGTATTTCCAAAGCCGTCAATTTAGTTTTCATAGAAACAACTCGTTGTCACATTTTATCAGTTTACATATTTAAATCTCATAATAAAAGAAACAAGTACAACTGGAATCAACGAGTTCAGAAAGCAGCACAGATGACTCTTGGGCAGCATACACACATGGACAAACTACAGAATAGCCACGAGATGTGCGAACCGAGTGTGCTCCAAGCACCGGGTGCTTCCCAGAGGAATGCAAAAGTCAGTTCATACAGCAAGCCCAAGCAGAAATAATCCACTTAGTATCTTAGGTGGAGATCATAGCTTCAGTATTAGCATGCAACGATATTATGTTGAAGTTGTATTTGTAAACATTTTATCTCAAGATATCTTTCTTTCAAATACATACGAGAGGGTTAAAAGTGCCATCTTGTTTCATGATGTCAAATACCTCTTGCTTCTAAATTGCACAGTATCGCTGATGAAACACGGAGGTAACACATCCACATTAGTGTTTTTCATTCTGAATTGTTACTATTCATGATGAAGCTTTTACTATTTACTAATGATAAAGTTAATTTGTATACTGGCACCCACAAAATGGAGGCTGCCCCAAGGGCCAGGCCATCAGGAAACTGAACCCACTTAAGTCAGCCTGCACTCATACCTGAAACACCTGTCAAGGAAACCGAACACACACCAATCACAGTCCTCCAACTCAGCCTTAGCTAGCTCACCGTACCCTAGGAAAAAGGACCTACTAACCAGTCATGACCTGTTTCCCTGTTGCCTCTTATTGCATTCTGTAAAACTGGCACTTGCCCAAAATCCTTCTTGAAGCATGTTCCACTGCTTGGGAGGCACAGTACTGCCCAATCCATGGATTATTTTCCCTTGAATAAAGGGCATCAAACTCATTACTAAATTGTTTTAGCTTTGTCATCGGATACTAATACACTTAAATGGTATCAATATCAAGGAGTGTGTGTAACAAAGCAAAAAATTTCTTCTTAGGACCTAATTTTCATCTTTGGCTTCAATTTTCTTCTATTGTTTATAGGTTTTCTTTTTTTTTTTTTTAAAGATTTTATTTATTTGAGAGAGAGAGAATGAGAGACAGAGAGCAGGAGAGGGAGGAGGGTCAGAGGGAGAAGCAGACTCCCCGCTGAGCAGGGAGCCCGATGTGGGACTCGATCCCGGGACTCCAGGACCATGACCTGAGCCGAAGGCAGTCGCTTAACCAACTGAGCCACCCAGGCGCCCCTGTTTATAGGTTTTCTTATGCTATTCCCCCATATTTGCTTTCCTTTTGGTCTAATTTGCCTTTGGTTCTGCCATCTGCTCTGTTCTAGCCAGATAAACTAATTTTATGTTGTTACATTTTACTTATTTAGAAAAAGCATGGCTGACAGCTAAAACTCTGGAAACCAAAAGTTGGCAAAACAAAGATAAATGATAATTTAAGCTTTATTCAGGAAGTGACTGTTCTCAGGATCTCAATAATAAAACATGAATTTAAAGTAATCAGTTTTCTACAATCTCTAAACTGCATGTAAGTAGTGAAGATTACCCTGAGAAATCTTCAATGGCAATCAATAAATTCTAAATTCTCCTAAATCTCTAAATTCTAAATAAAAGAGAATAGAACAGTTAACATTTGAAGGTTTGCCACAGGTCCAGGGATTGTGCTAAGCACTTTCTGAATGTTACCTCATTTAATCCTCCTGGAAAAGGGTCTATTTTCATTCTTTCATTTTTAATTTTTTTAATTGATGAGAAAATCTAGGCTTGGATCTAGTTTAGTGGACCCAGGATTCAAGGACAGGTCTGTAGGCCTCCAAAGTCCATGTTTTTTGCCAGAATATTATGCAGCAACCTCAGAAGTTATTTCAAAAGAATTCCATCAAAAGACATATGCCAAGCTGTTTAAATCACCCTTTCTTTTTAATGGAAAGAACCACTGTAACCTGTTTAGCTCCTAACTCAGGACTTTCAACCCAGCCAAATCTGAATTTGTTCAGATTTGACCATCTGTTCTTACTTATACACATAAGATCAAGATATTTTGCCATCATCTAAATCTCCTTTATTAAGATTTATTTAATACATCTTCAATCCCTTTGTTAAAAATCATCATGCCATACACAAATTTAGAACTCAGGGAGTAGGTATGAGTCTCCATTAGAATTCCTCCAATATACAACTGTTTTGAAAAAAGGAGAAAGTGGAAAAAGAGTTCTAAAATGATACAAGCAAAAAGGAAAATGTATTGACACAACCTGCTGGGATGAGGCTAAGTAGTAATAAAATATGTTCTTATAATTCCTCTTCAAAATTACAAGGATAAGGGGGAACACAACTGCCCACTGAAGTGTAGACTGATTCTTTAGGAGCACAGTACGGCAAGGAGGAAAAGAGTGACTTTACAATGGAGAAAGAGAAACCTAACACTACCTCGGCCAGGTGACCAAGGTCAACATCAACAGGGTAAGTTGGGGCTATGCATCTTCGATATGATGTGATGGGAATGGCTATTTCCCTATGGGTTATTCCCCTTCCCAAAACTCATAACCTCAGTCTAATCCTAAGAAAATCACAAGATATAATTACAGAGAGACAGTCTACAAAATATCTGACCAGTATTGTCAAGATCATCAAAAACAAGTCTGAGAAGCCACCACAGCCAAGAGGAACCTATGAAGACATGGAACTAAAAGTAATGTGCTATCCTCAATGGCATCCTGGACTAGAAAATGGACATTAGGTAAAACTTTAGAATCTCAAAAAAGTATGATGATAATGTATCATCAAAATTGGTCTATTAATTGTAAAAAAACATACCCTACAAATGTAAGATGTTAATAGGGAAAGCTGGGCACAAGGTATATGGGAGCTCTGTACTGTCTTCCCAACCTTTCTGTAAAACTATTCTAAAAAAAATAATGTACTGGGGCGCCTGGGTGGCTCAGTCGTTAAGTGTCTGCCTTCAGCTCAGCTCATGATCCCAGGGTCCTGGGATCAAGCCCCGCATCAGGCTCCCTGCTCAGCGGGAAGCCTGCTTCTCCCTCTCCCACTCCCCCTGCTTGTGTTCCCTCTCTCACTGTTGCTCTCTCTGTGTCAAACAAATAAAATCTTAAAAAAAGTGTACTTAGGGCGCCTGGGTGGCTCAGTTGGTTAAGCGACTGCCTTCGGCTCAGGTCATGATCCTGGAGTCCCGGGATCAAGTCCCGCATCGGGCTCCTTGCTCAGCGAGGAGTCTGCTTCTCCCTCTGACCCTCCCCCCCTCATGCTCTCTCTCTCTCTCATTCTCTCTCTCAAATAAATAAATAAAATCTTTAAAAAAAAAAAAAGTGTACTTAAAAAAAAAATCCATAAGGATAATGTAAAATGGTAGTATAATGGAAAAAAAAAAAAAAAAACCAACCTTGGATTTCTTTGGAACACATTCTCGTCTCTTTTTATCAATACTATGGAAAAGGTGGGGATTTTGTACCACTGAACTTCAAAATTCACTAAAGGGAAGCATATTCCCATCAAATACAATGAATAAAATCTAATTTGGGATTTTCATTACTTATATTCTGAAAATAAAGGACTATTAAAACTTATATTGGTTTCCGAATTTACTTTCAAAAGACCTAATATTCACCATTGCTAGAGTAAGTCATAGCGTACAAAGCTATTTAAATCATAAATTATAGGGGCGCCTGGGTGGCTCAGTCTTAAGCATCTGCCTTTGGCTCAGGTCATGATCTCAGGGTCCTGGGATCGAGCCCCACATCGGGCTCCCTGCTCAGCGGGGAGTCTGCTTCTCCCTCTGCCTTTCCTTGTGCTGTCTCAAATAAATAAAATCGTCTTAAAAAATCATAAATTATGAAATGAGAACGGCAAAGAACCTTGCATGCATTCTACACCAATCTCTTGGTAAGTGCACTAAAACAAAGGAAATTTGCTCACTGTCAACCTACCATTTAGAAGTAACTCGAAGTCTGGTCTTTCAACTTTCAATTCTAAGATCTTCCCCTACACGATAATTCCATTCTGATTGCAGACACGTCAGATAGAGCCAATAATGTTTTTAAATGACATTCAAATATCTACATCCCTAAGTGTATTCTATGTAAGGGGTATTCTTTTGATGGGCAAGTGGGGTGGCAGAAGGGATGAGGAACCCATCAGTGTTACAAACTTCACATTTATATCTTCCTTCCATTCTACGTTTTACAAAAATAGTGTTTCATTTACATTTAGTCCCAATGCTGTACAGGTAACTCAACTTAGAGAGTAGACAAATTCTGAACTTCATGCAGTATTTATAAATAAACTATTTAAGCTGTTACTACCACGTGTAGGTGATATATAGTTCTACTTATCACTAGTACACCAAGAGGAATGAGAAAAGAATACACCTCAAGATTATGCAATTCGAAATACTGTAATTAAAAAGCCTTGGGTTGGTCTGTTAACTTCTGACTGCAAGAATATTTTAGTTCCTAAACTAGACTTACTAAACCTAGTATCACTAAGCAAGATAAAACCAGGAAGGTAAGAAGTAGGGTCCCAACAATAAATGAGTAGCCTCGAATATAAATATGCTGATGAGATGCAAACCCTCCCTTTAGGAAATGACCAGTAAAAAGGAGGTTTCTGATGATGCCAGTGTGGGACACCTGGGGTGATTCTGTTAAACTGTGCCCCAATCACATGCCAACAATGCTGTACGCATCTGGAAAGTTTTGACAGCACAAAACTAAACTCTGGTTTGCCCCATCAGAACAAGTACCTTAGAGCCCAGCCAATAATCAATGCACCAGCCAGATTCATCACGATCTACATAAGCTCTATCTATCCCAAAGGATAACATACAGACTGTGAGAAAAGCATTCCTTGGTACCAAAAATGGGGGATTAGGGTTATTAGACAGCTGGTACCACCACTTCCTCCTGTTACATGAAAACAAATAGGCCTCTTTCTCTTTTGCTCTAAGTTTAGTATTAAGAGCATGTAATTCAATAAGCTCACTGGAGCGGATAAAGATTAGGATAAACTGTTATCCTCCCTCTCTTTAATTCCCCCACTTAATTTAAATGGCCAACTAAAACAAGAGATACAATCTATTTGTACTCGAGAGAAACGTCAATCAGGAACGTAATAGGACAGACAAAAATGTTATGTTTTCTGGCAGGCAATACATATTTTTGAAGATAAAATGGAAAAAACACAGATATGAGTGAACAATTTTTATTGAAACCCTCAAAGATTAAAGAGGACCAAATGGTGAGTTTGGGTACCATAACAGAAAATCTCACCTAACTGTACCATCATTCACAGGAATGAACAAACCCAAACACAACAAAATTCAAATTCTCATGTAATTGCTACAAGTGAATGTAAATGAGCTAATCATTTTATCATAACCTTTCTTTAATCATACGAAAAAGGGAATTTACATGGCATAACAAAAGATATGCAAAACTTAATGAAAACACAATTCTCTTAAATTTTTCAAACTTATTTTTATAGGATGCAGAATGCACTTGAAATGATTAAATGACTTAAGCTGATTCTTTTTTTATTGCAAACTGTTTTAACATCAGCTTAACCCCCATGCATGGTATTCAAAAAGAACACAGCTTTTGAATTAGAAAGATCACTTGAGTTAAAATGAGGAATTAAGTATCGAAATTAGGAAAAGGCTGGGGTTTCTTCTGAAAGGAATCTTCAAGTACCAATACGTATAGAGAAAGAATACTAATTTTGGTTACATTTTCCCCCTTACTGTTAAATATACAAACTATAATACCTTTCAAAATAAAATACCCACATAAGATAACTTTAATAAGAAACATTCAAACCAGATCTTGGAAAAATATTAAGCAAGAAGTTTACTGGGTCAATAATGTCTTAATTTGTGATTATTCCAACATTTGATGATGTGTCTCCTGCTGTAGAGCCCAGGTTCTCTCCCTTTTGGTCCCTACAGTTAAGAAATATTTAGTTAGTTGTGCTATTGAGACAATCTGTAATAATTTCACTTAGAGGAAAAAACTTTTGCCATACATTGACAGACCAAAGAGGAAGAGAAGGTAGGTGCTCTGAAGAAAACTTAAATGAGAAAAAAATTACCAATTTTGAAAAGTTTTTTTGTTTTTTGTTGTTTTTGTTTTTTTTTTTCCCCAAAGGAATGCTGCACCCATTTCACTTAATATTAGAAATCCAGGTTAAAGGCACTGGGATGTACTCCTCACCATGAGCAGACTACTCAACTACATCTGACATCAGAGTCTGCTATTGCAATCAGCCTGCTTGCTGAGTGAGTGACACTTCTTACATAGAAACCTAATGTAAATTAAACAAGTTTGAATCCACTTATAATGTAACTAGTTTTATAAAAATATTCAGAGTTGCTAATAAAGCACCAAGAAAAAGAGAACCTCAGAGAGGATTCAGACCCGTCCTACAAGGTCACCCCTTTATAGTTTTGTCTAATAGGACCTCCAGAGTGACAACAGTCATCTTTGACATGTCCTACCTATATAATCTTAAGGATGTAGAACATTGCTATGGTGACTATACCCAAATGCCAATTTTCACTATAAATAGTTAAGAGACATGTTACAAGATTTCATGGCTTACTCTTAAAAAGGTAAAATAGGTGCAATTTTCCTTTAAGAAAGTCTTTATAGTGTAATATACCATTAACATTTTGATGTTCCCTTCAGTAAACACTGATATAACTACACTGGGACTACCAAAGAACTGTGAAGTAGCTACGATTACCTACAAATACTGTATTTTTTTCCACTTGAATACAGTATTTGTACATTTAAGAAAACATTGTACAAAAAAGTTATATAAATGAAAGCCTCAAAGAAATATCTGTCACTAAATTTTTGAATTGAAGTGACCAAAGACCATAATAAATGAAAACATTTCTAAACATGATGTAAACATAAATGGAGTAATGCAAAACATCAAGGTATTCAAATCTACTATATTGCTATTTTCACCCTTAATGTATCTTTCTACATAGGTTTCTCCTTTTGGAACAGTAATATAAGGGGCAGTACATTATCTTCATAACCTTATGCCATCAAATCAATTAATACAGATGCTTGACACATTTAATTATACAAAATCAATTTGTTTCAAGTTACAAAATTAATGTTGATATGTAATTAATGAAAAAAAATAAGATGTTAAAAAGATAACTATAAGAATACCCAGATATATGCTGTATTCCCATTTATATAGATCTGATCAATAAAACATCAACACATTCACTTAGATACTGATTTATCCATGGATCAAGGCCATATTTTCAAAGTATTTTAAGGATGCCAGGACACTGCAAAAGCTGGAGAAAAGAGTTGAGGAACAGTATATGCTTGCTAAACAAGAACTATGTTTATTTAGCTAGTGAATACCTAGAGTAATAAATTTTTACTTCATGATAGCAATCAGGCTCGCAAACACCCAGAAAAGGAATTAAGGGTTTTAAATGTAGTTATAAAGGTCATAAAAAGTCTGATTAGACTGAGGTACATTTACTCAAAATTTTGAGATTCATTAAGTGGTAGCAAACAAAATAATTCCTCAGACAAATGCACATTTTTCAGTATACATATTATTGGGGGAAGGAGGGGAGAAGAATGTGCATTAACTGGTGAAATCCACCAAGCTGCATATCAATATTCTGTTACACCAAACAGTTTGAAGACAAGGGAAATGTTCTAATATAATTTCAGATTATGTTTCATTTGGCTAAAATAGAGCTTAAGGTTGCTTTGCCATATTAAAAGTTTACTACAATAATTTTTCACATAAACATTTAGACTTGAACTCCAGGACTAAATATGGCATGATTATTTTGCTTTTAATCTGTCAAATAGCTAAAAACTGACAATTTAAAAACTACAACAAAGAAAAAGTTGAAGCAGTGTGACTCTTACATCATTGAACCACTTCTAATAGTTAACTGTTAGTACTTAACAAATTCAAAGAGTTAATGAATCCTTGCATTCATTCAGTCTTCTGTGCCTTAGCTAGGATGCATAATTACAAAAGACAGCAGATACTGGTAAAAGCTTCAGGACAGAAAGTGCTTGACAAAGTTACAGTTCTCAAGTGTGTTTGGTGAGAGTATAAGGGCAGATGCGCTGATGAAAACCATTACAAGAAGAGTCAATTCTGTGTTAGAGTTCAAAGATGTCACCTTAAGCAGAAAAAAAGCTTTAATAATGTCTTCTTTGACTTATTAGGCATTTCCAGAGTCTACATCATTAGTGTTGTAATTCTAACAGGACATCTTCATATGGTTATTGTTTGTTTCTATTTCTCTCCTGAAAGAAAAACACAAAAAATTTTAATAATATACTATCATTATTTAAAAATTTAAATTATTTGTACTATAATGCAAACCATCTTCATAAAAACTTCTTCAAATACTAATTGGAGTAATTAAAAAAGATTTACTACTACCCGTACACACCATAGAGGGATGATTACCACAAAACATTTTAAAATAAAGCAATCCAAACACAAAGACCTATTTCAGGAGAGTATGGCCCCCTCTATAGCCCTACTTTCCCACGAGATTTTATTTAAGGTGAGAATATGAAATGTCTTTTTAGGCCTTTCAGTGAGTTTTTAATGGTGACGTATCAAATAGACTAAAAGGCCTCTGAAGCAATTTTAAAACTACTGGCTAGGTAGAGTTAGAAGGAAAGGAAGAGTTGCATTAAATTGCGTTCAAGTTGCATTACATTAAGATTCTATTGTTAATTGAAAAATACTATGAATCATAAACTTCCTCTATATCACATTCTTACATTCATCATATTGTAACTTTTTCATATCAAGAAACATGATTATTTATTAATTCCTTTAAGAAAGTGGAAATCCCTTGAACAAAAAGTTAAACTGAGTGATGTTCTCACGATGTTTATTAACCAAATATTTATCTATAGTACTTCTGTCTGTGAAAAATGGATGACCAGCACTGTGCATGTCTATCAAGTGAATGTATCATATAGTTTGTTTGCATCATCTTGTTTCATTTTTTTTTAAAAGATTTTATTTATTTATTTGAGAGAGAGAAAGAAAGTACAAGTGGGGAGGCGAAGGGCAGAGGGAGAGGGAGAAGCAGCCCCCCCACCACCACCAAGCAGGGAGCCTGATGAGAAGCTGGATCCCAGGACCCCGGGATCATGACCCAAGCCGAAGGCAGATGCTTAACCGACTGAGCCACCCAAGTGCCCCTAATAAGTCTGAACTTCTAACAAGTTCACAGGTGATCCAGACAGTGCTGGTCCAGAGAACACACTTTGAAAACCACCTGTGTTTAAACAAATTATAAGACTCACTCTTTCTGTTTTCACTACTCCCACTTTATTTTTCCATGAGTAATACATGTTCCATAATAATAGTATGAATACACTTTGCAAATGGTCAAATTAGTTTCCCATCCTGTGACAGCATCAGAAAACTGTATTTTACATTCTAGAGAACTTTTAAGTTCTTTGTTACTAAATTCCTTTCTTTTTTAATTTACTCCTAGAACTTGAAGAACAGTATTTTATACAGAAAGCTAATAAAATAAATGCCCTACTACATGACAGCTACAAATAATTTTATACACATTATTAGTGGGAGACTGAAATTAAATAAAACAAAATGAAAGCAGACACAAAGCTAGCTGACTAATCACATTTCAAAAGGATAAACAAAAACAAAAATCCAACAACATAAAGAAAAAAAAGACAAAAAGAGAATTGGTACCAGGAAGCTATAGTCTAATTTTATAAAGGCCCTAAGCTCTTAAAAAAAATCCTAAACATAAAATTCAGCTCTAAACTGAAGGAAACAAATAGATTTGTATGAAAAATTTTGAAGCCTGCTTTAATTAGCCAGATATAAAAAACCAGAGAAATTCATCAACTCCACGAAGAGCCCCAGAAGTACAGACAAAAAAAAAAAAAAAAAAAAAGGCACTATTTAAGGATATGTTAGACAAAGAGAAGTTTAACTCAAGGGAGATGATCAGCTATATCAGTGAGGATCATGTATTATTTAAATAGAAGTTAGAGATGCTATTTCAGTTTGAACAGTAATCAACTATGCACTTTAACTGGATCAAATTTAAAATATATAAATTACACATGTATTATAAATCTATGTATGTAATGTGTAACTTCGAAAAAAAGGAAAATAAAAAAGAAATCAATCCAACAGAACAGATGGGTCGGGGGTGGGGGGGGCTTGAATGATCTAGATTTAATTAGAAAGTATAAAATAAGACAGCAGAAATACACATTTATATCAAGCATCAAAAAAATGTATGTTCATCAATGAAAATTTAACAGTTCAGATGCTTCAAAAATCCAGTTATACATGATTACAAGAAAACAACCTAAAACATAAGGACACAAAGTTAAAAGTAATGAAAAGACGTAAGACAACACAAACCAAATAAAGACTGACACAACTATATTAATACCAGACAAAACTGATTTGAAGGCAAAAACCATTGTTGGGGAGATAAAATGGTCACTACATACTAAATTACAGACATTTTAAAAATAAGCTTGACAATATTAAACTAAAAAAACTTTATGTATATTAGAAGTTGTCAGAATTATAAAGAAAATTTGACAGGCTTCTCATTATAGCCAAAGAATTTAACACATTTCTCTAAGTAATTGGTAAAACAGAAATATTAGTAAAAATACAGACTGAATATACATAATACAGAAAAAGGAGGCAATTATAGGGTACCCTGAACCACCACAAAAGGTGACTATATGTCAGACTAGAAAGCAAATCTCAATAAATACCAAGAGTCCATGTCATGCAACATCACATTTTCTGACATCAGTTTTAGAAGCAAAACAGATAAACAACAACAAAACACTGTACCCACATTTGGAAATTCTAAAAACACACTTCTAAAAGTCTCCCAAAAAATCATAATGGAAATTCAAAAATTTTTACATCAGTACAATGAAAATGCTTAGTCTAAGCCCCACCGAACACTTAGAAATTTACATGTGCAAAACTGGGGGAAAAAAAAAAAGCTGAAAAATAATGAGCTCATCATCCAACTCAATATGTTAGGAAATGAGTAATAAGTCCCCAAAAGTAGAAGGAATGAAATAAGAAAGCAGAAGAAAATAATGAAACAGAAAACAAGAATAAAGAGAACCAAAGAGAATAAAAATTGGTGCTGGCGGGGGGAAGAGCTAGTGTCTGGGGAGAAAAAAACCTAACAATAGCAGAAAAATCTCTGGGAAGACTGATTTAAAAAGAAGATGCATTTAATATCATGAAGACTGATACAACTAAAAAATAAAAATACTATTCATGCCAATATGCAAAAAAAAAAGAACCTTAAAACAACTTCCTAAAAATGTAATTTACCTACATACAATTTACCAAACCAAACTCAAGAATAAACAGAAAACCTGACAAGACCTGTAATAACTAAAGAACATAAATCAACAATTAAAAATCTACCCCACACAAAAGCCTACCAGGCTCACGTTTTTGTCTGTTATGTACGTATGTATGTATGTATGCATGCATGAGTGCATGTATGTAATCTCTACACCTAACGTGGGGCTCAAACTCAAGACCGTGAGATTAAGAGCCAGCCAAGAGCCCCCAGACTCACATGGTTTTAGATGTACATTTAACTGAGTTTGTCCTAGAATTGATCATTCTAAACTTAACACCAACTATTCCAGAGACTAGAAAAAGGGAGACTATTTCCTGAGTATTCTGAGGTTAGCAATACTTTGATACTAACAGTGTCAAGAAAAGAATGAAAAAGTAACAGTCTAGTCTCACTTGTCACAAAAGGATCTCTTAAAGGCTGTTTTGCTGGTAACAGACTGTAGAGGAGCAAAGGTGAGAATGGGAAGGCCAATAAGGCTAGCACAGTAATAATCCAGTACAATAATAATAGCCCTTAGATGGGGATGAAAGATGCAGAGCTAGTGAAGAGCCTGGATTCGGGATACATTTTGAAAGCAGAATCAACAAGACTGACTTACTAAGATGTCAACTGATTAGATGCGGAGTGAGAAAGAAAAGTATCAAGAATGAGTCCCGTGACCGGAAGGGCAGTGACCTGTACATAGAGAAGGCTGGGGGCAGGCAAAGAAACAGGAGAGTTATATTAGATTTCAGATGCTTATTAGACAGCCATGAGAAGACAGGCAGTTTGGTGAGTCTGGAGACAGGAGGAAAGCTCCAGGGTGGGCATACGAACTTGGAAGTCCTCAGCATAGTAAATGTCCACCAACTTTTAAAACTCAGGTCTTCCTGAATATGATCAATACCTTGGCTTTGAGACAACAAAACCCACATTTACATTAACAAGACCTAGAACTGAGCCTGACACTGTTAATATTAAATAAATATTTAAATATAATGAGAGATCTAGGGCATGCTATCAACTACAGACCACCAGAAATATGAGACTAAGCAGTATGGAGCTATCAGTGATAACTTCTTGTGCTGTTCTAAAATGAGATACATATTACACAGCTGACATCATAAATTACATGTACTGGCGTGTCGTTGGGAAGTAACACAGGGAGAAAGAAAACCTGAATTATACAGAGGGAGCCAAGGTCCAGTACACCTAAAGGACTATGTCTTTAGTGATAGTTCAGAAGAAGGCACTTTAAACACACACTCTTTAGGACACAAACTTTCCAAACTTTTAATAATCACTGACAATTCAAAAAACAATTGGGGCAGAGAGATCCCTCCCTCTCTCATTTTCCATTAATAGAGCTAGGCCTCAACCAGGCAGATTTGGGGATTTGAGGGCTTTTGAATCTCTAGTATAGGGCTTCTTCCCCACCTTGAGCTGAGCAGACATTGGAGACCAACATATGATCCTAAGGCCCAGACCCAGAACTTGGCCTGTGGAGACGAGCTCCAGGAGGAAGTTTACTTGCCAACCCATGTCTTTTTGACTGAGCATAATGGATGAGCTAAGACTTCCCTACCTAGTAAACAGCTGGAAAACGAAATTTTCTTCAGGGTCCTCAGAGGGGCCAACAGCTTGCCCTTAATGTTATTTCCTTTTAATCACTGGTAGGTTTATCACTATTAGTGATATTTCAGTAACCAGACCTGAGACTACATAAGCCACAAGGGAAAAAGCAACTGTGTATCTAAGAAGCCACACCATCCAAAAAGAAAATGAGAATAAGCACTAGGAACATAAGTACAATACAAGAGAACTGCAGAAAGAGCCAGTGAATACCTGGGAGGGGTGGGGGAGGAAAGAAAGAGAAAGAGAGAAAGCAGGCAGGCAGGCAGTCACTTGAGACCCAAAATGCAACAAACACCTTTTGTCTAGCTTAAAAATCTGACTTCCAAATTGAAAATTTCAGTAGATGAATTAAAAGGGGAAAATGGTCACTGCCTCATTTAAGGAGTAGAATATTAAGTCCAAGAATTACCTCAAATTACAAAGCAGGAAAAAGAGAGCTGGATATCACAAAGGAAAAAAATAAGAGAACTGTAGGATAGATCTAAAACAAAATGAATATTCTAGAAGTAGGAAAAAGAACAAATACAAGAGCTAAATAAATAACAACTAAATAACAACAAAAAGAATTTCACAAATTCTTTAATATTCTTTCCTGTATGAGGTGGGGGGCTTGCTTTTCGTCCTCTAAAGTGTGGGGCTGGACATTCTGACTTGCTTCTAATTCTAAGAACAGAGTATGCAAAGAGAAAAAAGGGATATTTACATTAGAGAAGCCTAGCAAACACAACCTTAACCAAGTAGTCAAAACTAGTATCACTGAGAGTAAGTTACATATAATCAGATGAGGACACACCACTTATGCAATATTCTTCCCATAAACTCAGTCTAATCATGAGAAAGCATTAGGCAAACCAACACTGAAAGACACCTTATAAAACACCTGACCAGCAGTCTTCAAAAATGTTAAAGCCATGAGTGGCAAGGCAAGACAGAGAATTGTCACAGCTTAGAGAAGACTTAGGAGACATAAAAACTAAATGCAAAACTGGTTTTCCAAATCTTGAACAGAAAAAGACATTAGTGGGAAAAGTGGGGAAATCTGGAAAAAAGTCTGTAGTTAACAGTACTGTACCAATGTTAATTTCTTAGTTTGGATAAACATACTAGCATTATGTAACATATCAATATTAGGAGAAATTATATATACAGAAACAGCCTGTATTATCTTTGTAACATTTCTGCAAATCTAAAAATTATTCAATATAAAGTTTTAAAAAAGCATGATAAAAAGTTAGAAAAGTACAACTCCCAAATATATTAAATATCAGTGCTATAAAAATATGAAATACATAGATGTTCTACAGGGTATTGTTAATTTAATGGCTGCCCAGCTTCTCTTTTTATTGTTTATGGGGATAAGTGTTAAATTCTGAAATTTAAAGTTAAAACCAGTAAATTATCAGACTTCATTTTTAAATTAAAAAAAAGGGGGGGGGATAGGCATGTTTCAAAAAAGACGAATTATATATGAAGAATAACTACAGTTAAAATATATAATACATTCAATTCTTCAGTAAAATTAATTACTTACCAGGAATAAAATCTACTCAGATTGGCTTACAAGACTGAAAATTTCACACTAGAGAGTAGAACAAGGGCAGTAACAGATGGATAAAACCCCCAGCTGTTCAAAAGCCTGTACATTTGTCCAGATCCATTAAAGTGCTTTAATACTGAGATAAGCTTCTGACCTGTACTGTCCCAAAAACATGATCAATCATTTTGCATTAAGAAAGCAAAAGACAAAGAATATAAAGGAAACAAACCAATTCTGTACTGTAAAATAAATTCAAAATTAAAAAAATCATCACAGGAAAGGACAATGATTATGCTTTGGAGGCTCTGTTTTAGGAAGCCAACTTTTCAATTTTTTTAAACTTGCTTGTCTATGTAACTGAGACGTAACATTCTTGATCCTCTGCATGACCACACTATAATAAAAAAAAACTGCTTTAAAAGATTCCAGTGCCCAAGTTTGCATTTACAGAATAAAGAAGTATTGCAGGGTTTGAATAAGTATATGCAGTCTGATAATTCATAAACAATTCAGCTGTACCAACCAAAGATAAGTAATCTCAAAGTGTACTATAAAATGGAAGAGTTAAGAGTAAATTCAAATAGGGAAAAATGGTGAAAAGCCATAATATGTGTCAGTTTAGGTCCAAATGAGAGCAACAGCATGATTCTAAGAAGTCTTAGAATTAGGACTAATTTTGTTTGAGCTGTGATTTAGTTTCAACAAAATAGCATCACTCATCACACTAAATTAACTTTTTTGTTGATGTGTAGCCTTATTTTGGTTTTAGAGTTTTCACTTAATTTCACATTTAAGTCACACTATAAAATCACATACAGAAATGAAGCATAAAGATCAAAAAGAAAGAAAATGGTCTCTATTTACACACAACGTGACTGTTAGGCAGAAAATCCTAAGGATGTTCTATTAAAACTACTAGAACTAATAGGTGAATTTACGAAAGTCACAGGACGTAAAATATTTCTATAAATCAGCAATAAACAACTGAAAAAACTGAAATGACAATTACATTTACAATAGCATTAAAGAATATAAAATACTAAAAAAAAATTAAAAATTAAAAAATATATATATAAAATCCTTAGAATAAATTCATCAAGAGACATGCGCAGGTCCCCAGCACTGAAAAATACAAAACTTCACTGAGAAATTAAGTGTCTGTCTGTCAAGCAGATTGAGTTCTACAAAGAAAGGGCTATTTATCTTTAGTGGCTCACTGGTAACCTTTAATATTTACCTGTTGACTGAATAAGAGATCACAGTTAAGAAAAGAATATACAGGATCAAAATATATGGTGATATAGGTTGACCAGAACACAAGATGTGTGCTAGTTTTCTCACATAAAAAGGATGGTCTGGGGACCCAGGAACAGAGGTTCTGAAAGCCAAACAAAGGAATCCATATGCAATTCCATCTGGGATCAGATTTTAGTCTGTTTACAATAAAATGAAAATAATAAAATTATTACATTCCAGACTTTCATTCACAAGTGGAATTTTTCACTAGTAGCTTTTTTATATCTTAGTTCTTTTATTATATATCCTATAATCTTTTTTATTCCCTTATGTTATTTCAAATACAAAAAAATATCAGTTTTGAATGTGTAATGTCCAAGAACTGAAATACCTTTCAATAAATTCAGTTTTCTGCCAGGACACAGTAAAGTCAGTTTCACTCAGTAATTAGAGTGTGATATAAATTTCTAAATTAAGAAATTGCACATCAAAATTTTAAAATAATTATAAGTAAATAGGAAAGTAATTCAACAACTTAAGTTATTTCCTGAAACTTAAAAAAGATATTTCATATTAACCTAAATACGTTCCTGCAGTTAATTAATCATGTATTTGCTGCTCAAGAAAAATAAATAACTGAAATACCATTAAATTTAATGATGACTGTTCATACCGTAATAGGTATGAAAGAAGTATCTCCAAAAGATCTGTAATTAATCCAGTAAATTACAGATAGTTCATTTACTAAATTCCTAAAATTCTTTATCAGCACTGGAACAAAATATAGCCACTATTAACTCTCCTATGGGGCAACAATATTAATCTGAGAAAAAAACAGAAACAAATCGGTATTATAAAATGTTAAATCAAAGCACCTCTTTTTCCACCTCTGGCCTACAAGGAATATTTACCAAGTTC